>NC_091540.1:68375925-68678333 GCF_042242935.1 Bactrocera oleae | reverse complement strand
TTGCCAAAAAATTCTATTGCCAGCTTAATGGCTCTGAGATAAGCAGAAAAACGGCAAATGGCTTAGGAGCCGCCTGGTTTGTTCATTTCGTAATGGGGTTTCCTTTAATTATATCCTCGAATGTTTTCATCTTACTGGCTGGCAAATTCGTTTTAATTGTAATTGCGACAGTAAACGCGCATTAAGTAGGCCGAAGTGGCACAACGCGCCCGTGTTGAAAAGGAGAGCGCCAGAGATGTATGTAGAATAGATAATGCAAAGCTTTTATTATGTGTTAAGGAAATTGTAAAACGCTATCTTAAAGCCAAGCAATTTCAGCACAATAAAAAGTCCCGCTATTGCTGAGTCGTTAAGTGTGTGAACACAGTTAGATTAATCGTGGTTCAAAGCTTTGATATATTTATAAATTTATATACACATAACAAAATATTAAATTGTAAGCATGAGCTTGATCGCTAGACGTTGGTTTATTCGAGATAAAATATCTTCAAGGTCAATAGTTTTCCATTTTCGAAAATAATATTTCATATCTAACTAAGTATAATACTGTGACTTGAAAATCAGTCCTTCGTGAGGGTTTTAAAGCATACAACAAAATTTAATTGATTGGAAAATTCATATTAAACAGGAAAATCTCTAACTAACAAGAACCGTACGCACCAAATATATTTATATACTCTCTTCTGACTCTCTTGTATCAAGAATCATATAAGTATTTATAGATGGAAGATTGGAAATATTGACTTGTAAGTACTCAAGGAACGTATGAGTAGATCAAGTAACGTGCCGCAAATTATTAGATACTATTTCTTTTCAAAAAGTAATTTTATCGAAATGATAGAATATCGTCCATTATTCGACGATTTATTATGCGCATACTTATAAACTTGCTTGTAACTTTTTTCTTGTAAAAAGAAAGAAAAATTAATTTGTTTAGCCCTTCTTCGAAAAAATTAATATACACGATTATGTAGAAAAATTACAAGTTCAGCGAAAAATATTTTTAAAAGCTAATTTCGATAAAAAAATATATGATATAAAAAGTTTAGTGATGTCGTTTAACTAAACAAAGATAATCGATACGTTCGATAAAAATATTTTTTATAAGAGCATCCAAAGTAAATTAGCGTCAGTTATAAATAATAAGTAATTGAAATAAATAAAAATTATCAATAGAAAGTAAATTAGTATAAGTTAAAAATAATAAGTACTTGAAATAAATAAAAATCATCAATAGATTCGATTAATCGATAAAAATATCTTTATAAAATAATTTAATATAAATTAGTATTAGTTATATATAATTAGCTAATACATTTAAATTAATAACGATACTCGATAGATTCGGCCAATCGATAAATATATCAACTATGTATAAAATAATTAGAGTAAAAGAATATATTATAAATAACTACAAATTTCGTTTTACTAAACAACAGTCGAGTAGTTGATTCCAAATACAAATGTCTACACTACAAACTGAATAACTGAAAACAAATCGATTGATATATTTATGTATGTTCATATATATGATAATAAATGGAAATATCAAACTAATTGATTGCACTTGAACACAGAGCATTAGTCACTATGCCCCAATTCCCTTACTTAATTTCAACATATCACTTTCGTTGATCATCAATTTGCACCGCAACAGACGGCACTAATCCACACACAGCTGTTGAGCGCTGTTGCCGCTGATATCAAAATTAAGAACCCTATGACCCACTCACTTAGGCGCAGCCGAGCACGCATTCACTCTTTGAGTTTCGCCATTTATCACAAAGTGACAATCTTGGGCACAAAACGCCACAAGGATGAAAGGAACATAAGCAAACAAAAACATACACACGTAGATGAGTGAAACGAAAAAGACCACACTTAGGGCTCTGAGTGCAACTTTGGACCTACTACTTACTTATTTATCAACACGAAACTATAAATCGTCGAAAAAACAATAAACATTTCAACCGCTTGATGTTATCCTTACGGCGGCTACCCCTTTCGTGCACCCTTCCCGCTGCGCTGCTGAGCTGCGGCACTGTCCCACTGTGTTCGACGCTGTGAGTGCACAAAGCGCGCTGCCAAAAAGGCTTGGGGCATACAAATGTTGGCTGTTGTCGGCTTAGTTGAAAAGTTTTCGATAAATAAATAAAGCAAATACAAAGTACAAAGGAGAAAAGCGAAAGGCGAAAAAGGACGCAGCCAAGTGAAAGGAGTAAGGCGCAAAGCGGGAGATGAAATCGAATAAATTGGCCAACAAAAGCGAAATGACCTCCTTTCGACACAGCAACAACGATAGCGGTGGGACAGTGAGCGTTTTCGCCCCGCGCGCCATCGCTTGTGTGTTGTCTGTGGTTCCGAGCTTTGTCTTCTCGCAACGTTTGCTTCAAATATTTATGCGCTTTTAATGATACCGAAGTGCCGAGCGCTTCTAACAGACGGTCAGCGGACGCTGCCTTCAAGTGTACATTTGTATGCATATAAATACATAGTTGTGGCAAGTGTGGCACGATTTTGTTGGCGCTTAGAAACTTGCGGCACAGCAAAGAGTGTTGGCAGTGGCATGAATGAGCTCAAAGTTAAATTACGGGTGAAATAAGTAATTAAAATACACACACTTACAACAATGCATAGCCATTAAGTACTACAACAGCAACAACAACTATACGTCTATTAAAACAACGAAATAAATTTGTGGGGCGTCAAAACCGCAAATCATCTTACGACGAGCAAGCAAGTGCAAATAAAATGCTCAAACCAGTTCACCGCGTTTGCCAGCTAGTGTATAACAACAAAAACACCAATAAATACTATGTAAAACTGCTTCCACTCGTTGTGCGCTGTTTATGTGGACAGGAAATGAGATAAAATCGTAAACGGAAGTTTGTTAACAAGAGTAAAAGTTGCGCCAACAACACAAATAAATAGCGCCATTACTAAACATACAACAAAATGTAAGACAAAGACCGCCATTTATTGCTTATGAAAAGGAAAGTAGTTAAAATTTGTAGGCCACCTTAGAAACAGGGTGGTCCATTCATTGATACTAACAATAGCTGCCTTCACTTTGAGGATACAACACTTTGGAGTGTGCGACTGCGACTACATCGAAGCTATATTACCCTTCACAGGTGCATTTAATGTTATCTTGATCCAAACGATTTGCTGGGAGATTATAGCACTGTCTTAATTAATCTAGGCAAAGTTTTCAGCAGTTATCTTTTCAAATAATAAAGTTTTCCATACAAGAACTTTATTTTGATTCATCAATTTGTTTGGCAGCTATATGCTACAGTGGTCCGATATCATCGTTTCTGATCGATATCTCAGAAACTGAGAGAATTGTTGTATATACAGAGAGAGGACATAGCTGAATCGACTCAGGTCATCATGCTGATCACATACCTATACATAAGTATAATTTACATTACAAACTTCGTGGCAAACCTCATGTACCCTATTCAAGTCTATACTTCTAATAGTGTGGTTAATCCTTAATCTAGGCAACAGCTTTTAATAGACAAATTTGAAAGCTGTTCTCAAAAATTAAATGAGCATTTCAATAACTCATATAAATGAATAAAATGTAAACATTTGCTAAAAAATATTTTTTTTTTATATATATTTTTTTTCAATGCTGGTATGAACCACCCTTTATAATTACCAAATTTATAATTACAAATACACGCTTAATTACTATTTATTTGGCAGGCCTAAAATATACCATCTAACTCAAACAATTGAGCAAATTGACAATAATTCAATCCATTAAAGCAACGGAATCAAAATGATAGTCCAAATATAAATCGCCGAAGCAAGAAGAAACTGTAAGAAGATGTAAGGAAGTGGGCGTGCAGCCTTACAAGAATAATTATACACCTACGACCATTGTGTGAATAATCAAATGAAGTTCTGTTAAATTATTGTAATTTTTGAAAAGAGAGTAAAAAAACGAAAGCAAATCGCTCTAAAGTAGCAATAAATATAATTTACAGTGAAAATTGGTATACCCCTTGATAGATCAGACAGCTGACCAGAGAAGCAGCAATCTCTCTATGTTCGCATTCGGAAAATATTTTATGCCAATAAAATGAATATATATTTTGTTGCCGCATAAATTATTTAGCTTAGTCAGTGGGAAGCGACAAATCAAGAAAGCTTTCATGTCGCACTACACAGACTTTTGTTAAATAATTTGCTTACCAATAAGTTGCTCGCTTTCGCTTATTGAGCATAATACTTTCAGCTCAATTTAAATGATTTGTTAGTGAAAATTATTAAAAATTGCATTACAAATGTGGAAGTTAGTGGCAGTTATTGAGCTACGGAATAATTGGCGCTTCTAGCTCAGGAAGATGTATAAAAGTAGAGGAATTTTAATTTCTCATAACGAAATTAAAAACTTTATTCTTGTTTCCAGCAAACGTTTTTTTCAATTTTTAAAGAAAATATTTATTATGTCGTATTTTCGTATTTTGCTTGAAATAATTTATTAAACTTATTTAAAGTAAATTAGTTAACAGCTGTAGTAAACTTTTGTTTTTTGTATAAATCTTCACGCTCTTACAGAAAGTTGGTCCAATAAGTATTTAGTTTACAAAAGAAAAACTAAGCTTTTCTAAAAAATAGCGATTTTGTAATCAACATGGTCGGCTTTTAGACTCAAATTTAAAATTTTTTATTTTGCTTATTAAACAAGAATCGAATCACCGACCGATATTGTTCTTAGTAAATGACTGCGATAATATATTACATGAAAAATTGTTTTTTATTGTCATAGTGTGTCATTATCGGGCAGCGAGGTTAAGACAGTATCGCAAAAAAAATATATACTTCATTTGATTTTTGATTTTCTTGAGTTTGTTATATAATTAGTACAATTTACACAAATTACAAAAAAATTCAAATATAAGTAATTGTTTTTCATTTGAAATTGAATAAACCACAGTGAAATTAATTAACCGCTATTTTTCTATTACTTTATTTACAGATCACGCCGGCGAATTAGGTTGGGCGTTCACCTTAATCATAGTTTCAATCATATCAGCTCTTATAGGTGCTATTGTAATGGTCATAGTTCTAAGGTGTAGAAGGTGAGTCACATTTACACTTTAAACTTTATTTTATATTATATACACACACACAAAAAATACACACAATGGCAGTGTGAGTTAATTAAGCCATAAAACGAAAGACTTAAACGACAAACTCGTCAACAAGTAGGCGCCTTTTTATTATACAATTAAAGTGAATATATAGCACCTTGAAAATTAGTCAACAGAGTCGTGAAACACATAAACATACATATCTACATAAATACCTATATGGAGCATTATAAACAACCAGCAATGCAAGCAGCCAACCAGTAAGTCAATTAGTCAGCTGATAGCACATACAAACACACACCCTTACATGCAAACGGCATATGGAATTGCAGTTATGTGCTAATAATGGAAATGAAATTAACACGAGCAACGCGCTGCGCATCGCTGCGGCCTCAGAATGAGTCGTTAATTGGTGCGGCGCGCATGGCAGGCAAGCGGGAATGCAAACCCGCAATATAAGTGATGATGAACTGATGAATACTGTCTGAATTATGAATATGGAGGCACAAAAGGAATTAAATGAGCTATAAATATATATGCCTATTTTTTATTTACAAGAGAATTTCGTGTTTGTGTTTGGAATTCGAACTGGCGCTTAGCCATTTAGAGTCGGTTATTTTTGTATAATATATTTATTAGCTTTTATTTAGCGTTGATTTTTCTATTTATTCTAATTTCCATTGAATGCTGTCAAATTAAGTCACGAATATTTATGGTAAAAGGCAATTTTGTTTTCATTTCGTTACACTAACGGCACTTTGATGTAATAATAAAAGCCTCATAAATGCTCTTGCGGCATGCAACCGTTAAAAAATCGTGCGTTTAAAATATTTAACTAGGTTTATTGTCATTTTAGTGCTGAAATCCCAGCACTGCACGGCACAATGCCGCTTTAATTACATTATGCTGAGTTTTTTGTGTATTCAAATTTTAAAAATTATACAAAAAAAAACTCAAAGCCATAACTCATTTGCGGTCTTATGGTTTGGGAAGTCCATTCATCATGCTCACAATGCAAAGCTAATGTTCGCCTCTGGCATTCGTTGCGCTTGTGTGGGTGACAAATACCCCTTCACATTTTTGCCAGCGCTATTTCATACTTTTAATATATATATTTAAATATTTATTGGTAATGATGTAATTATTGCTCAATTAAAATGTCAACATGTGCATAAAAATTTATTGCAAGGTAACTGAAAAGACGAAATTGTTTTAAATTGCTTCAAATTTGTCAAATTGTGAGCTGTATTCATTTTTTTGTAATAATAAAAAGCAATTGTAACTTTGGTGCATGTATTGAAAATCCTTAATAGCTAAATGGTCCATGGAGGCCATGAATTATTATGACAGACAAAATTAAGCGCATCGAATGCATTTATGTACAAGCAATAAGCAAATATTTTTTTGAAATTGTCAGTAAATGGAATATTTTAAGCACCAAACTGTAGTTTAATTAAATAGCCGGTCTCTAGGTTAGAAAACAGCAGGGTTCAAAAATACAAAAATAATTTGCGAAGTACACAGGCGTAGCTATGTTTTCCAATAACAAGGGAAAAATACAAACCAGGTGGCTGAAAATGTGAAGAGTGTTAATGGTTCTGTTACTCGCAATTTTGGTTGTAATTTTTATGTGAAAGATGCGCTGAGCATTGGAAGGCCGAGATACCTCAAAAACGCTCATCGATCCATTTCTAAAGCGAATGGTTACTTACGATATCGTTAAGCGAAAAAACACAAACAAGCCAGCTTTGACGGTAGGAAAGTTTTGCTATTTGTTTTGTGGGATTATTAACTATTCCCTATATACCAGTGCATATTTCACCTAAATCGGTTCATTCTAACTATGCTAAATAAAACCTTATTAGCTTTTTGAATGAATTCAAATAATATTGATGACACTCCTCGCCATCTCAACGTAATAAAACTCTACACCTCTTAAAGACCATCCCCCTTAGATAAATTTCAGCTCAAGCCTCTTTTATAGCTATTCAAAAATAATAATGTCAAAGTTTGGTTTTAAGCGTCAAATTCGATAGCACTAATGATGCAGTTAATTGCGCTGACTTGAACAAGAGCAAGCTTACCAGCATATACATTTAAGTATGTCACATATAAGCGAATATATTGCAGTAATAACTCGCCAGCGTAGTTCGAACTGCAGTGTAACTCCTACAACAAATTTGTCATGCACATTTTGTATTGTTTTTGCTTTAAAGCCAACAAAGTGGCGCTGCATATTATTGTCGCCTTGAATTGGTAAGCGTGGGACGGCCATGATTAGCCATGTCACAGCTGAAAATTTGCAAAAAAAAAAAGATTTTTTAATTTACAAACACATATTCTCATGCATTTTTGCCTTTGGTATTTTTCTTTGAATAAAAATTTCATTTTTAACTGTACTGTGGCATATTATCAGCAGAAATTAAAAAAAAAAACAAGATTTTAAAATATTAATTTTAATTTTTAACTAAAATGCAATTTTTACTTTTTAAGTTTTTAAATAAAATATTAAATTTAATTTAAACCCAACCGAAACCCAAAAATTTCTGGTACTAATGATTTTTCAAACATACCAGCAATATTGGACTCCAGCTTAAGCTATATAAAATTCTTATTTCGAAATTCCTTTTATAAAATTTTTTTTTTTAATATTTTCTACTGTATTTCATTAAAATTGTTCACACTTCTAACACACTTTGCCATTACTTGGTCATAATCAAGTGTCGCTTGTTGTTTTAATGACCAATAAAGCCGTCATTGTCGCGCCTGAAGTGGCTAACATAACACTAATCTAGAAAATAACACCAATAACACACATAATGAATAAAATACGCTTAATTACAATACAATAAAAAAATATTAGACAAACTTCTTAGCGCTTTATGCAAATTTCAGTAATAACCGTAAAAGTTGTCGACGAGGAATTGAATACTTGTAGGCGGTAGTTTGTGCACAGTAGTACAGTTATAATAATATATAATATATAATATATATGTTACTTATATATACATAACTTTTTCTCAAAACTTTGTTAATGTTAGCATGCCTGATTCAGTAAATCTGGTATTTTATAGCGTCTAGTGCTATCCATCCGTTTCTATAATTATTATAGGCTGCTGAAGAGAAAGATAGATGCCGAAAAGCCCTATATGTATTTTAGTCTCAGTTTTTAACTGTATTCCCTATACCAAGTTTTTATACGCAGATTTTTTCTATATATTCGTGCGCTTTTTTTTCAAAACTTGAACTTTTGTTTAGAAAAAACAATAGTTTTATAAATTATTACCCATTTGAAGCTATAACATTTTCATCTCTCTGGCAATTTGTGGATTCCATCCCAAAAAACTGGGCCGGCTTGGCAGTTAAGAGTGAATCAATCCAATTTGTGATACCCCGTTCTGATGTGAACCATATTCCAGTGAGAGCGTTCTGCATCAACCGAAACAAATAGTAGTCAGAAGAAGCAAAGTCTGGGCTATAAGGCTGGTGAGACGAAGCTTCTCAGCCGCTGTTCTCCAAATAGTTTTTAACCGGTCGTGCAAGATGAGGCCGAGCATTGTGATGATGAGTATTATTGTCTCGTGTCTTGTCGCAAACTTCGGGCATTTTCGGCAGCCATTTTCCTCATTAGTGGTGTCACCCGGTTTGTAGAAGCCCTTCTAATCCCACTTAATGGCATCATGGCTGGTTGGCCAAGTATCACATATGATTTTTTGCACTTTTAGCACGTTCGCTCAGCTAGAGAACGTTAACCATAAACTTCCATCAAAACACAATGACTTGCGGCTGAAATTTTAGATATAAAGATATAGAGTAATGGAGTAATGGAAAAGAACTGCCCACATAACACATTTTCAAAAAGTAAAGTAAAAAAAGAAAAAAGTATTTTTTTTACTGAAAAAGAAAGTATTGTTTTTTACTGAAAAGGACAGTTCGGAATATTGGAACAATAAATATAATAGCACAATAAAAGTTATGCCAACTCTTAGCAAACCGCACGAATGTAGTTATAGATCCAATATAATCTCATATCACATATGAAGCCCCTCAGTTTTCAGTATAGCCACATTGTCAAATATCTCGACATTTTCCTCCACAGCTCTTCATAGAAGTACAAAAATGTTTGTATGTATCTATGTATGTACCAACGTGTTCACATGAGCAGGCTTATGGCCTCGAATTACGCGTATAACATGTCTTTGCACACTTGTTGCCTCGTTAGAAGTACATTTTGCTGCTGTCTCTATTACTTTTATTGTACTGTTAAGCTTATTGTTGTTGTTATTATAAGAGCAACTCGTAATTTAGCCACACTTAAATTACCGTCACTCCGACTAACGCTAGCAGGTAATAGTCGTGCTTAACAATTCTGTATTGTTGCCACATTAGCTTCACAAGCGCATTCTATGTTTTTATTGTTGTATACTTGTACATATATACAAGTACAACACATGCATGTAGTGTCGTGTGACATGTTAAGCACCAAATTAGTCGCAATTACATTGCAATTGCAGTTTAAACATTTTTCGAATAAATATTTCACGCGTGCACAGCCACATACAGGTGGAATCGGATGCAAACAAACAAATGCGCTGTGTATTTATATATATTGAATTACTAAGCGTTTATTTGTTGTTTTTAATCACCTTTTATTGTCATAAATTCTACATGTAAAATATTTGCACTGAGTGTCAGAGTGCAATGCGAATATAATCAGAAATGAAATCATCCGGAAAAGTGTTGTGTTGATAACATTACCTTTTATATTAAAACCATATTGGTTCAAAAACTTGCAAAGCTAAATTTTTTCTGCAGCTAATACCTTATCGAGCCCCTAATGGCTTTCTTTACATCTGCTATATTTAGTTGTTTCCATCAGACTAAATACTTTCAGTGCATGCAGGATGATCTCTCGATTGACATGACGTAGGTACCTAGGTAAAGAATCAATATCGGTTAATGGACACCTTTGAACCTTTAATAAAATGCAATATATTCTCCGAAAATTTCACATGCGAAAAAATAACGTTATGCACTTCAACATGTCTTCTCCTTTCCAACGGTATTTTAATTAATAATGTTATCCATATATGTCGTGAACACAGTCAAAAGCAGGGCATGCAAAAAAAAGGGCATGCAAACTTTTTTTTTAGCGTAATTATATATAGATTCTTAAACTTAGTGTAATCCCAAAACTCTCAAAACTACAAACGTATTTTTCTCGAAGCGCAGTTTTCAGACTAAGTAAAGAATATTTCTCCAAAACGGCTGAACCGATCGGTTTTAAAATTTCACACGATTCTAAGATATACTTGCCAGGTAATAGTGAATTAAGTATATACTTTACCCGAATTTTTACCCTAAAGAGAAATCATTCTAATTTTGAGCTGAAATTCTAACTAGTCAGCTGACTATAATTTATACTATACAAACAAGTTGATGTACTACGAACTGTCAATAGTCAGATTTCGGTCAGAAACATATACCACTTCAAAATAGCTCGTATATACTTCTTTAAGGAATAAATTACAGTTTGTGTTTTCAAAAATAGAAAATGATGAAACAAAAGTTGGCCACTTCTTTGCTAGATACATTTTTGTGCTCTACTCTCTTATCAAATGCTTACTTAAACGTTAGCTTGTTAAATTCGGTATGAAGAGAGTTTTCGCTGCTTGAGAGCTGCTCTCTTGTAAAAATGTTTACATGTACTAATATCAGTCGTAAGAAAGTTAACGAATTGAATTTGATACAAGAGAGTGATTACTCACCTGGTGGAACCTCTACCCTACCTACCTCCACGATTCAGTGTCTCGGATAATGTTCAATAATTGGTAAAAGTCTAATGTTTTCATACTAGTTCGGCTTCGCAAGAATATTCAAAATTAATCTTATATATTTCCTGATAAGTTTGATGCCGCGTTGCAGGGCATATAAAAATATTTAACTGCAAATGTATATATATATATTATTACACACACCCATCCGTATATCCACATATGTATTGGATTTTTTTTTTCATCACACACGCGTCATGGCTCATTAATCAATTGATTAAGCATATTTACCAAACAATGACAGGACGAATAAAATGTAAAAGCATTCACATATCCGCCACAAGCGCACAACAACAACAATAAATGTGACAGAAGTAACCAATGACAACAATAACAATAATAGTGATAATAATAAGCTATAGTTTATTAAGGATAATTTCAACAACACAACCACAACATGATTGATATATAAGCCTCGTGTCCGTTTGTATATATGAATGTGTAGTACTGTTGTGACAACATCTACAATCAATAAATAAATAAATAAGTAGCAACAACAGTAACGGTAGATATTATTAAAAATATTGCATTGCAACTGTCAACTGTGATGCATTGACGTTTTATGTCACCAATTAACTTTCATTTACCACAACACTTATTTGGGGTTATGTCCTTATATGTGTGTGCGCGCTGATTTTTACCCGACTCACTGCTACATGCGCACGTGTATGCACATCGAGTGTGGGGATTTGCGCAAACAAGTGCATTCAATTGTACTATCAATAATTGTTGGTTAATTGGGATTTTTCGGAAAATAATATATGCAAATATACGTATATACATATGTACAAATATATAACTGTGCATATATTAAAAATATGTAATTTTAAATGCCATTTGCGTGTTATAAAAATTCTGATTTCACTCATCGTTTCATACATTTTTTTGCATTTTAATGCTTTTTCATATGATTTATACACACACAGACATACATACATATATGTATATATATTCATATATACATGTGTATTTACGAATCGTAAATTCATCTGCATAATTTGCTCTGCAGCGGCGCTTGATCACTTTAATTGTATTTTTACTCATATGTTGACTGATTAACTGTTTTTGCATGCTCAGATGCAATTTTTTCATCAGTCTCTCTAGCATTAAAGCTTTGCAAATATTAAATATTAATTAACTTGTACACACCTTTTGTCAATTAAAGACCAATTTTCGATTTTTCCACCTCGGTACTTTAAATAATACACATAAAATTTGCACATGAAAACTTTTCCCTGAATTTGCTAGTTTTTGATTTCATGGGAAACTAAATTTTATATTAAAATAGTAATGGAAAATAAAAATATTTTTCGTTACACATTCAAAACGAACTCATTTTAATCATGGAGTATGATTTGTAAATTATATAAGAATGCTAACGAATACACCTAATGTGAAATTTCGCAAAATATATACTTTTTCGATAAAATATATTTTTAAATATAACATACTATAATTTTAAATCGATATCTCAAATAGTTTTTGAGTTACAACCCTCTCAAGTGTAGCCGCTCAGTTCATCCACTCCATCAGAAGAATATTAGATTTTTTTCTTAAAAAATTTTACTGTGTATTCTTAAAATATGTATAAATATACACTTAAAAATATGTATATGAGAACAAGTGAGAAGGATATGTTAGGAGATAATCATATTTGTTATAGAGAGATTTTAATTTTTAGACAAGATATCAGGTAACTCTCTTTGTAGTTTTGAATTAATACTTGATCAGTATTTCATAAAATCAAATGGAGTTATCGCTGTATATATAAATATGTACAGAAGAATAAAAAACTACATCGAAAAATAAATTTAATTTACAATATACCTACATATACAGAATTATATAAAATATAGTCACTAATTTATGTCGATTGCTTTAAGTTAAATGTCAAAAAATATTAAAATTTATGTAAAATAGCGCGAAAGTAGTAATATTAATTATAGATATGTTATTCTTACCAGATTTACAAATCACTACAAAAATCGAATCGGTTCGGTTCAGTGGTTCGAATCACTCAGAAAATACTTATATCGGTTCAAGAACCGGTTTATGAGTATCTCTGAACAGCAGTTCGGTTCGGTTCAAATGATTCAGTTTCTTATACTAATTGATATGAAAAAACCCATACGTATATACGTATGTATTTAAGAAAACAAGAGGCTTCGTAATTGAGATCAAATTCCTGTAAAATATTTATTAAAACTTTTTAGCGTTAATTACAAGACCTAGTATGGAAGATACCAACCTTTGTTATTACATACATATACATATACATATTATGTGTAGCATGACAAAATGTAGACTTTCAATGGAAGAAATCTTAATGTAGGGTACTCCTGTAATTTCTTCGACAATGATTTAAATAGGGATCTTCTCTAAAACGTCAGTGTGCCTCACTAAATTTTCTGTATGTTTTCATTTCATTTTCAATTTCAACGTATTCACTCATTTGTCGAAAACTTACTTTAAAACTGAATCTCTAGATGGTAAAAAAAATTTTTTTTTTCCAAAATGCTCCAAAAAAAATGTTTTTTTCGCTCCACCCTAATATGTATGTATATATGCAAGTACATATAAGCATGCATTATACATGAGCTGACGAAAGCCACAATTAATAAAACACCAAAAACGAGCCAACAGTATAATTGAACCTGCCACAGATTTTTTCCACCACTACATAAATATATATTAGCCAAAGCAACAGTTTATCACAAAAGCTAAGAACTCTTCTAACGAGCTCAAGGCTGCTATAATTCAAAAGACTTGACTTGGTCTGACTGTTTCACCCCGCCTTGTAAATAACTTGAAGGGGGGCGGACAGTTACAAACACACAAACAATTCATTTTACTCGAGTGATCACTTCAAAGTGCACAGTATAATAATATACAAGTAGATAGCATATACTTCTAAATATCTGTGTCTAGAACCACACTTGAAAATCGCGTGCATGCAGCGATTAAAATTAAAATAGCAAATTTGATTTTTCATATGATATGACCATATACAGATGTGAGTTCGAGTTTATATATAAATATAAATTATATATACGTATGTACAGTATATTCATGTACAACTTCGAAATTCTGTGGAAGTTTTCCCAAGCCAACGCTTTATTAGGCGTTAAACAATAATGGTTAGCTGTTCAAAATTAGCAAGCATTAATAATAAATAAAAAACGTTAAGTCATTAATTATAAATACAATTAAAATGTAATAAAAATGGACGGTGTTTGACGTAAGACCATAAAACGCTTATAAATGATGTAAATAATAAAATTAAATTAAAAATAAACTCAGTATTTGATACTGAAGTACAGACATACACCAATGATACAGCTAAGACATCGACCAAACTTTAATGAAACGTTTTTTTTTTTTTTGTGTAAACGAGGAGCAAAGTTCGGAAACCATGGCTTCCGAAATGACTGTTTCATTCCTGGTTTCTTAGGCTGGGGAAGTAGTTGCTTAAAATACATTTTAATTTTTCCAAAGAAAAAATATATATACAAGTATATTTTAGAATATTCTCAGAAAATCTAAAGTTAATCCGACAAATAGTTTTGGATGAGCGATGAAATATATTTGTAAAAATGTTGAACTAAGAGTGATCAGCTGCCAAAATTATAAATTCGTTTTCTTTCGAAACGATGTTTTCGGACTCGATGGAGAAAATTTCTACGAAACTGCTGGACCAATCGACTTGAACTTTTCGCACGTCCTTATTTGATATATTTTTTTTTAATTGCGATCGAAGGCATAAGATTTTGGATAATAATTTCGATTTTTAAAGCCAATTTGAAGGGTAAATTTTTACACCTTTTTTTCGATAAGTCGCCATTTTCTAAAAATTTTTACTAGAGACCAAGCTAACCTAATATATTTTAATCTCAGAAGCGTAGCTTTTAACAAGATTTAAACTATTTATAAAAATGACTATAGACGACCTACGAGTATATGTAAAACAAAAGGTAATATCACATATCATATATATCACATACATATTTATCCATGTATTGTTTTTTTTTTGTTTTTGTATAAATCTAAAATTAGGTCAATAGTTTCCGTTGCAATTAACACCGCCTTATGCGAAGAAGGCAACCACTTTGACCGCCACTTTAAATACACCATAACCATTAACATGAATTACCGCAAATGCCTACTCTGTGGCAGCCCTATTACGCGCTCGATCAGCGAGCATTATGTGGCTTTTATCATCGTCTGCAGGCAGCTTTTAAAGCGTTCAATGAAATTGGGTTGTTTGGTTATCTGTCTGTCTGTGTGTCTGACTGCCTGAATGGTCACATTTTTGCACGCTCACTACGCGTTGCAAGTTGAAAACTTTGCTGGAAATTTGTTGAAAATACTTTGCCACACACACACATACAAACTTGACTACTTATGTATGTATTTATAATGTATGTAAGTCTGTATGGCTCGCGTGCGCTACATGTGTATGCGCTAAGTATGTGCCAGGTTTACAACACAAATCGGCACTTGCAACATAGTAAAAACGTGCCAAAAAAGTTTAAGTAAAAAGTTTCTGATTTGGTGCGAATATTATTTTACTCTTTTTTGACTTTTCTGTACGTCTATGCCAGCATGTATGTGTCTTTTTATTTGTGTTCTTCAGCTGCACTTGCAACACAGCGAATATTGACTTACATATGTGTTGCACGTACATCCATTATGCTTATATGCTTGCATATACAAAGTATCTATGTGCATGTGTGTTTGTGTGTGTGTTTATACGTACATATATACATTTGCGTTGTGTAAAATCACGTTTGCCCCAGAAACTCATTGACTTTGCGCTTTGCACTCATTTCATTTGAAAGCATTTAATGACTCCAGAACACATTTAGCAGCAACGAGCAACTACAGTTATTCATTCAGTCCGTTAGTACGCTCATTTCGGGTTGAGTTTAAATGAATTTCACTTAAATTGAAGCGCAAATTATATATTTGCTAAAGCAAATGAAAGTGTGGCAACTGGCATTCAGAGTTGAGAGTTCAAGCATCCACTAACACAAATGCAATGCAATGCTGTGCTCGAGGAAAGTGGAAAGCGAAAAAATTCTAGCAAATAAGATGAAATGCAATGCAATTAAAATTTCCATTTAACTTTATTCTATTTGCCACATACTTGCGCAATGTCAGTTGGTAAGCGCGTAAAAATGCCATTAAACGCGACTACAAAGCGGGCAACAAAAGCAGCAGCGTCAAGTAATATTGTTGTGGCGCACACAAACGGGATATAGGTTCACAAGCTTACGTGTGTTGTTGTATGTGGCATGCATGCACGCTTATCAAGGTAAACACTTGTGCAACGTAATTAAATCACCAGCGGCAACAAAGTGAGAAGCTTTGTAACATAATTTAACTTCAGCTGCTTAGATACCGCTTTAGCCGCCGTTAACCGCTTTTGTTCCTTCAGGCAGCAACAGCTACAACAACGACAACAACAGTCAACATAGTTGCCACAACCACACTCAGCAGCGCTTTTGCGTCCCTCTTCTTTTCGGTCTATTTAACTGACATTTTTATTTGACTTGCGCTGAGTTGTGCCTGTTTCACCTGCTACACACACATACGCTCATACACACACACACAAATAGGTAAATATGTATTTCAGCTGCACTACTTGCGACTTGTCCGCCGCAATTGTGGCACAGCAGCCATAAATAGTGCAAATCTCATTTGCTACCAACATCAGCAGTCGGCAGCTGGCGACATTTTCTTTCACTTTGTTGCCTGCCGTTTTTTACGCTTTTTTTGTTTGTTCTGCTGCTGGAAAATCACTTCGGTTTGCATTTCGTTGAGTGCAACTTCAACTTCCTTTCTACTTGCGATTCAATTTCGCAAGCTGGACCAAACCTTTCTTCGGTATGCATTTGCTACAAAACCTTTTTCGCCGCAAATATAGTTGTTGTAGTTGTCAAATAGATACGAGGTCATTTTGATACATATGAAAAGGGATATTAAAGGAAAAACCTAAAAAGTTTTTTGATACGAATTATGATCAACTAAAATTTATTTTAGTAAAAGCTCGCGTTGATGGCAAGATCACGTGAGATGACATAGGAAGTATTGCCTACCTTTTGGCGCAATTTCATAAAAGTAAACATCGCCCAGTAACAGAGTGTTTCATAAAATTATTCCGAGAGCCCTATTATCTTGGAAGCGAGTGACAATAACGTGCTAGATAAAATTACCCAGTTTTCTCCTGAATTCAGCGAGGCTGGTAAAAAATAAACGACAAAAAATCATCAAATTATCAATTGGGTATACAAAAAACTTCCTGGTATTAAAACTCACTATACTCTTTTTAGATTGGTTATATATCTTTGTATACTCTGAATAGAGTATATTAAGTTTGCCACAATATTTGTAACATCCGAAAGATAAGGTCGGAGACTCTTCTCATTTATAGTATATAAATGAACAGCGTTGCGAGCTGAGTCATGTCCGTCTGTCTAACTGACTTTATAGACTTCAGCTAGTTCCTCAGTTTTTGAGATATCGATCTGAAATTTTGCACACATGAAGGATATTCTAGATTTGGTACAACCGTATCTAACGTATTTTCCTGTTTATCAAAACTATAGCCTAAAAAATCTACAAGAAGGGAGGTAAGGCGCTGCATTCTTTACAACAAATAGTATAATCTGTTATTTTTGCTATCATAACTAGATCTATCGTCATATCCTTACCAATCGGTGGAATTTAAATTAATTAAAAAGCTTCTTAGCAAAGGTGGCAAACTGAAATGTAAAAAATTGTTCATATAAAAAGCATAACAACGGATGCTGCATACCCTACATACTAAGCATTATGAGAAAATTCGTTCAAAATTGGTTATCGAACCTCACTATAAAATGCTTTTACAGTCAAAAAGCTGAGTATATGCTTTTGTCTTTAATAAACTCCAATGAAAAGAATTATTTGATTTCAAAAACTTTTTCCGCAATAAGAAGCCAATAAGCGTTAACAAATTATATATGTTTATATATAAAGTTGAGCCCTAAATGCCATTAGCGCACATCATTTGATTAGTCAGAAAAGCTCCCAAAAAGTTTCAGCAAAGCTTACATAAAAGGCTATCACATACTTGCTTTAAAAGTAACTTACTAAAAAGTTCGAGGACTGAAATTATGTGTATTTCTCCAGCAGCGCTCGTCTTAACTGTGTATATAGAAAGTAGATATGTAAACAATGCAGAAAACTCTCAGTTTTTATCCCATTTGCTTTTTAAAAAAATGTCTACATGCAGCCGAATCTCTTCCTACCTCGTACTCATGCATCCTACATATACATAGATAAATATACTCGTCCAATACAGTCGCTTATTGCTTGGTCATTTCACAGGTTTTTCTATTTCGTTAGACTCAACAGCAATCGCCTCAAATCGTCGCACATTAAGTTGTAAACAAAGTATTTTTGCGATTATTGTTGGTGGTGGCAAATGCAATTCTGTTGTTACGCAAATGGAAACGTCATAAACATTTCACAGCCGCACAACGCAGCTACTTTCTGCTTCATTTTACTTCACTTCATTTCAGTTTAGTTTTATCGCTTTTGTTATTATTGTTGTTGTTTGGTTTGCTTCTATATCACACTGCCGCTTTATTACTTTAAATTTCTGTATTGTTTTGCCTCGTTTGTTTGCTTTTTCTTCGGGTGCAATTTCACAGCCAATCTAAGTTTGTAATTTGATGTCATTTAGAGTTGGAAACGTTTATCCGATTTGATGATTTTGTGACCACAGTTTGCTATTTGCAGTTGACGAATTTATTACATAGTGTTTCGTATGTCTGCTCCTGTTAACGGTGTTACGAAATTACTTGAACAATTTTATGAAAGCGTTTCTGGTAGCAGCAAAAGAATTTTAACTTTTGAGATAAAGCGGCAATTTGCTTTAATTTTTTAATTTAGACATTATCTGGTAAATAAATGCTGTAGTAGTGTTTGGTATTTATAGAGGCGCTCGTCGGTGCTTCTAGAGGCGGCGATTTTTGTTATAAGCTAAAAAAAAAGAATGTAGACTCACTTATGTATGGTTTTAGTGTGATTTGCCATTCCGAGTGAGACGTTATAATCACGAATTATACTTTATATGATTGTGGGTAATATTCATTTGTTACAATTAAATCTTAAAATTTCAAAAACTATAATGAGCGTGGCACCGCTCCCAATTAAGGGAATATCCATATCTCGGGACTTACTCTATCGATTTAAACGAAATTCTGTGTGTAATAGTACCCTGACATTTCCAAATTACAGCGTGAAAATAGGCGAAATCAGACAAAAACTGCGCCTACTTCTTATATAACAAAATTTTAAATTCCATCTGATTCATTCACTTTCCAGTATACAAATCAAGAGCCCATCAATGTACTCGAATAAAGCTTTGCACAAATAATGTGCTCAAGGTATTTCATTCTACGCCTAAAAACTGTCACAATCAGGCCATAATTTTTGAAGAACCCGGACGCTAAATATGTGGATCCCAGTGCATATGGCTAACTTTTTGCCGAAATTATCAGTCAATCTGTGAGATATACTATTGAAATTAGGGAAAAATGTTTCTCTAATACATAATAATACATCCTTGTGTTCTTGTGGTTGAATCGGATCAATACTCCGTTAGCCCCCATATACTTAATATAAGGTTTATTGAACTTCCAGTCGACTTTATACTACATATATCGGCCAATATGGGAGTTATTTTAATGAAATTGAGTGAGCGTCTTTTTTCTAATAACAGTATATCATTGTGTCTAAAATAGACAAAATTGCAAACGTCCGGCTGACTTTATCCCATATATATATTTATACTTATAGATTTATAAAATTGCCCCCAATGATTTTAGTATAATTTTCGCTGACGGAAAGTAAAATATAATAATAAAACTAAGTAAGTCTCTGATCTTCAAAATAAGTTCATGTGACACCAAATTTACAACAACACATCCATTCACAATTTCGTCAAACAATGAAGTTGAACCCTTTCACTATATTTTTTAATATTACTTACAGTTATTTAGCCAGCGTTGACCCTTGCAAGTAACAAGATTATGAAATGTTCGCTTATACTCGAACTTTGCCATTCCTTAATTGTTAGATTATAAAATACAAATCCTATATGTAAAAAAAAAAATGCATGACTGTATTCCAACAGCTAAAATTATCAGCCGTGTGCGATTAGCTATTTCTCTGCTCAATAGCAAAGTTGAATTCGATAAAAGAGATATTCAACGAAAAAAGCAACAATGTAAATTAGGTTATGTTGGTAAAAAAGTTAGGTTATATCAAGAACTGATTAAAGCCTTGTCTTGCTGCTGACTAACTCAAATAGTGCTAGGATAGATAGAGCAGTTAGCATATGTGACTATATGACCAAGCTGCGATGAGATTGAAACTAAAATATCACAATATCCCACTCATGAAGACTTTTTATTTTATTTTAAAATAATTTCTAACATTGGAACAAAAGAAAGTCTCGAAAAATTTATGATTGAAATACAATTCAATATATAAATCTTCGAAGCTTAGTGAGTGTGGATGGAAACTGACTTTATCACAATGCACCAGAGATATTCATAATTATTCATAATAATATTAAATAACTATTACAAAATAAATTAAATAACGAGAAGTGCAGAACGGTGTAAAAAATTCAAACCAGAAAATAGTTTTCAAATTTGTGTCAAAAACATATTTTTTTATATTATTATATTATTTATCAGTTTTAGCTAAGCGCATTGAAATAAATAAAACTTGTACTCAAACGAATTCCAAGTTTGTCGCTTAAGTCTTTAGTTTTCCGGCAACATTCGTATATTATATCATATAATAATTCCAAAGTATTAACTATTAATGTAATACACCTTAATTTATGTATTTACAGTTACATCACCTTTATTACTCTAAACTATATAACTTTTCTTTCTTTTACCACTTTTTTGCAGAATAAAATCAGCGAACGGTAATGGTAAGTATAAATACGGATTTTCACATGAATTATGGGGATTAAATAAACTTATAAATTTATGCAAATAAGTCAAGATTGAAAATAGAGTGACTCATTGGAATGTGTGCATATGTATGTGAGCTTGTTGGTCTGCATGTGAAAAACGTTAAACGCCGCATGACTCTAGAAAAAAAAAGTGAGCAAGTAACTTGCAACATAACGTACACATGTATGTACTTACATTAAATACAGCATAATCTATGTCACATAAACAATGAGTAAATAGCCAGTGCGCGGCAATAACAACAACAAATACAGCAAAAAGTGTCACTTTCAAAGCGATTTGTGTGTGGCGCGCTCGGAAACTTAACTTAACCGTTAAAATTCCGCTGTCAGGTAAAGTGACAAATGCGCGATAAGACTTTTTTCGATTTTTATTGCTTTCCTTTTTTTATTTGCTTGCAACAACAACAAATTATTTTTCTCAAGCGATTTTTCCAGGCGATTCGCAGGCTTATGAACAGTGAGTAGCAGCCAAATGGCAGCTGCAGTAGCAACAATTCGGTAATACTTTTTCAAAACGCACGCGTGCACTTACACAACTGTACATTAGCTGAAATTGCCGCAAGCCCTTGTCCGCGCTATGCTAGTGCGCTGCTTATCTGCCGCCGCGCGTTTAAAAAGCCAGTTGACTTAGACGCCAGATTAAATTTGAGTGTCAATAATGTGGCAAATGCGAATACAACAGCAACAACACTGCATCAATAAGTAAATACAACTTAAGGCGAACATGCAACACGACAACAAATTGTTGACATGTAGCGTGTACCTACACGCCGTTGAGGGTGTGAGCGCGCTTATTTTGCAATTAATTGATGCAATGTGACGATAAACTTTTTTCCGCCGCGAATTCGGCAATTTCAATTTCAAATTCAATTTGCATTTTAAAACGTAATTTCGCTAATGCGCCAGTGAAACGCAAAGCTGCGTGTAGGCGGCGTTGCATGCAACTAACGCCACAGCGTTGAGATAAACAATAGAAGACGCCGAATAAAGTAGAAGCGGGAAAAATTGCAAAACGAACAAATTGTATGAAGGAAACTGTAAATGAAAATGTCGGCGAAAACATCGTAAAATCTTTGTGCAAACACACACATACACGCATACTCTCGTACATGACAAATTTGGTTGCGATTATTGCATTAATGTTCGCTGCCTGTCTGCAACAGCTGCTGCAGTGTCAGTGTTGCACTCAGCATAATCACACACAGGCACACATACACCCATGCATTTACGCTGCATGCCACTCCAAAAAATTAAATTATTTTTAAACCAATTTTACACTCGTTGGCATATTGTTATTCTCTATGCTGCGTAGCCAACAACAAAAACAAGAACAACAACAACAAAAACAACAAAAAACAATCTGCAACGACTAGCATGAGAAGGCCGCTAATTTAATGCCAACATCACCACGCAACTGCCACGCTGCTGATGTTGCATGTCGCGATCTGTTCGCTTGTTGCATGCAACCATGCGCAACGAAATATTCACTCTACTCATAACTTAAATGAGCCAGAAACACAGCAATGAAATGGTAATAATAGCAAAGGCATTGGCAACAAAACAACAACAACAAATTTCTAGTTTACGCAATCGCATGCGATTATGCCGCTTGTTGCAACATCGTTGCCAGAATTCACCGTAAATGTGGCATCGACGCAAGAGACAAAGTGATGGAAGATAGCAAATATTTTAAATCTACAACAACAAAAACAACTGCTGCTAAGTAATGTGCCAAAGTTTTTATTTATTTATGTGCTTGCGTGTGTGTGTGTGTGTGCCAACCGTTTGCAATGATAGAGCAGCAATTGAGGCTGAAACATTGGCAATTTGCTCCGGCTTAAGTGTGCAGTTCGACAACTAATTAAGTGAAAGTAGGAGTGGATTCATACGTACTTAAGATATATACATACGTACAATTATAGATATGTATGTCTATGAACACAATTTTATACCATGACAGAAACTTTTCAAAATGGTAATATATGAAAGAAATGCATAGTAGATTTAAACCAGTTGGAAACGTGAGATAAACTGACAAAAAATAAAGGAAAAATAATTGAAGGCCGATCTGAGGTCGGGAAGATGAAGAGCGTGGTTGAATTGTTAAGAATTAAATCGATTTAACTCGATTTCCGGCGAACTACGAGTCCTATAGGAAAAAGTTATATTGCAAAATTGTAGGTAATGAAAAGATCTACAACTTTTGTATCAACACCTTTTCACATAACCTCAAAATGTATATGGAAAATTCAAATATCCAAGTTTTTGGTATTTTGATCTTTATCTTAGAAAAATAAATTTAATTCACTAAATCCGGTATAATCTCTACTTTCTGATGATATAAAAATGTATACTTTACTAACGTAAATTTTCTCAGAAAAGTGACTGTAATTCAACCAACTCCGTGAATGAAACCTAAAATACAATACTCTCTTGAAGATATTGTCCGTAGAATGACCTACGGTCGTAAAAAAATCAATAATTGACAAAAGGGCTGCATTTAGAAAAACAAAATTTTACTCAAAATTATTTTCTGATCATGAGACTAATCTGACATTTGTCTTCGAGAAATCACCAAAACAAATATGAAAAATGTAGCTTTGAGAAAAAACTACAATATTTGAGATATCGATTTTAAATTTTAGTATGGCATTTTTAATAGTAAAGACTATCGAAATTTGCAAAAAGTATAAAGACTAATTATTTTTCATAACTTTCAGACTAGGTGTGCCATTTAAGAAAGGGATATATTGCCGGCCTAAAATTTATTAAATACGCCACCTTGGCCAATTCATTAACAAAAAAAGATATAGTCAGTTAAAATTTGTTCATAAATTAAACTTTGAAAACACAATATATAGAAAGGTTTGCGCACTTTCAATGGTAGGCTCTCACAAAATATATTGGAAAAGATCGCATCCAATCCCTTTCTTTTATGATTACAGTCCTTCGGTATAATAACTTTGACATTTTTATGGCTACTCAAACGAATACCCTAATTGGCAATTAAAGAAATTTTGGCAATTCGAATCTTAATTGTATGTAAATCTACTGTATCTAAACTAAATTAATGCTTAATTGACATAAATTTTTGTTAGAAGTTATAATACTAAAACCTAAAGCTATATGTGAAAAAATTTTAAAAATAATTTTCTCTAGTTTTTTTTAGTGTATTCCACGAACGGGTTGGGTAGCATTTAGATCCATACTTTCCACACTTCATGTAGTGAGTAGTATAGTAAAATTAGTTAGCATGAACCCCAAATTGATCTTATTTGCTTTATATTGCTATAATAACTAATTTTCAATTCCATATCTCAAATTTACTGCAATTAAGTTGATTAATTGTGCCGAAGCTACCCCACAAATATGCCAAAAATTCTAAGTAAATTTTTAATTCTCAAGCAAGAGCCCTCTTCACTGCCCAAATCGAACGCGCACCAAATAGATGCAAGCTTCCGACGTTGCACACGACAGTGACGACAATAAAATCCAACACATTTCTGCAACTCAGAACGCGACGCAATCGCAAACGAAAATCACCAACTCGCAACCGCCTCTTCAACCATGGAAGACGCATTCCCATGCCCAGCAAAGACAAAACAGCAAATTGTTGTTGTTTAGTCGCTTTGGCGGACCAGCAAGCGGCAATTGTTGTTGACATTGTCGCAGTGAAATTATTTTCGTCTTTGCATAAATTTAAAATACAATGAAGTGTGCACTTGTTGTCTGTTGTTGTTGTTGTCGCAGCTATTGCTGCTACTGCCACTGACTGCTGTGGCAACAATTTAATTAAATGGTCCATGGTGGATTGTTGGCTGTAAATACTTCATGTGCCCGAGCATTCTCCTTGTTTGTATGTGTGTGTTTGTGTGTGTGTGTGTGTGGACCAGGTTCGCCTTCGCTGCTTCATCTGCATAAGGAAGAGTCGGCGCACAGAGACCCTACGTACATAAATTGCATGATTCAGTTGCAATATACTGTGCTAGGTGACACTTGTACATGCTTGCTTACATATATACCGCCTTGCCTTCGCCAATTTAATGCTCATTCAACGTTTTGCCTGCTGCCTCCTCGAATTTTGCTCAAATAATTTTTAGTGCGCGAAGATCAGCTTCTTGCTTACTCTTGCACTTAGTATTGTTCCTTTATAATGCTGTTGTTGTACTACAGCTGCAGTCACTTTATTCACAAGCATTTTGCATTGGTAGGAATCTTCTTCAGCCCCAGCCTCCTTCTCGCCGAAACTCCCTTTCGCAGGCAGATACAGAAATATGTCGCTGAAGATTTGTTATTTTAACGCCCATCGAGTATTTTTAATTTTACACACACACATTACTACATTTCACACGCATTTGCACAAGTACAAATGCGTATATTTTTAAGTGTAGCATATGCGACGTTGTCTCCTAATTTGGGGACGCACTTACGGTAATGACAATTTCTTCGTTCTGTTCAGCACTCGGTTCACACATCTTCATTTGCGCTTTGATTCCCACTTGACGGCTGTTGCATGCCACATTTGCCTGCAATTGCATACATATGTGGCACATTAAATCTCTGCCACTAAAAAATAGTCCACCACAGTTTGTCATGGCAGGTCATGTTCACGCTTAATTTCAATTTTGTTAAATAAATTTTGCTTAATAAAGTAACGCCGTGGTATTTCGCGCAATCTTATATAAAGAAGTTGTTTTTAAATCTCAATTTAGTTGTTGAACACAATTGATGAGCAGTTGGCGAATCGGGTTCACAATGGCAATCTATCAAATTGTTTCTTATAAATTTTTTCGAAACGTCGCGCCAATCGGAATATATACATGAATTCAAGAAATTTTGACTGCTTTCCATTTCTCTACTCATATTATTAACCTATGTTAAATAATTGCAAAGAACGCTATGAGTGATTTAAATTTTGGGACATTCTGTTTTGATAAATAGTTATAATTTCTGAATACCTGTAATCTGATTAACTGATTAACTGAAAAATATCAGTGATTCATACTTTAAATCCGTCATAGTTCTATCTTTCAGAAATAATATGTTTTTTCTGACGTTTCAGTCCTGATAAAACTTAGTAAATCATATTAAATAGTAATCATAATTAGGGTTAACCTGGTCGTGGTCTTGGTCTTAGACTTGTACTTTAGTTTTTGTAGAGGTATTGAACTACGTTTTAAACCACATCTTTAAATGAATTATAATTTTTATGTTGGCTTTGGCCTTTTTTGAAGTATTTCTTCGTTTTCTTAGTTTTGTTCCCAATTTTGCCTTATAACCGAAACATTCAAATACAGATGTCGCTCTGCGATTTCAATAGTAAATGCTTTCATATGCAGAAGCCAAATAATAACTATCGAATTCAATCTGTTATTTAAGTGCAGAATTTAAAAAGAACTTAGCACTTAAATAAACAAAAGATAAACATAAGCAAGTTTCGATATGTCAATAATTAATAAGAATTTCATAAATCAAGATCACATTTTTCTACTTCATGTTAGATATTATTGATAGATATGTGTACAATATCCCTTGAACGAACATGCCACAGCGACCCATTTACCGTTTTATTATTTAAACTGAGCGACAACTTCAGTTGGAAGAACTAGTTCTCACATGCTAAGTCAAAATAAAAGGTCATATCGTTTATGTATCGCTGTCAAGATATACATGCGAGTGACTTAGACGCGCTTGCTCGAGACTAGCGTGCTGGCAGCTGCCCCACAAACGCTTTTAATATTTATTTTATTATTATTTAAAAAATTAAAATAAAAGCAAATATTGTGTATGCATGCTGCTTGAGACAAAACAACGGTCACACAAGAAAACAAATATTTTGTTGCAACAATAAATTATTTATGTGCAATTGACATGTACAAAACGGCTTGGCAGCTGTGAGGCATTCCACAGTGAGCGTTCGGTAGCCCACATTGGAGCAACCTACTCGTAATTTAATAATCGGCATTTGCTACTTGAGTGGCGGAGACAGGGCGCACTTGCGCGACCAACAATCAAGCAGTCGAACGCCAAAAGATAATGTTGCGTTGATAAAAATTTAATGCGAAGCTAATGTGCCGCCGCGCATAACGGTTAAGTGACATGCAACACTGCAAATACGTGTATACAACCGTATTTAAGAAGAATTTAACTAGTTTATAATTGACATAGCGTCAACCTGATAGTAAATTTAGTTAGGCACGGCTTTTATGCATATGTTAATCGACATTAAGGTGGTATTTTTACACATAATCGGTTAATAACCACGTTCACCCCGCATGTAGCAGTTATGTTGAAAACTCCCAAAAATGGGTTAACTCGCTAAACCAAAACGTCGTTTATTTTGCCAGTCTTATGTCAAAAAGGGTACTTCAACCGGGGGTAGTACATGCCAAGTGCAAACAGTTCCCTATGCCCTTGTTTCTTCCAGTCGATACGGTGTACACTGTCCACCCATGGATCTCGAATCGAAGCAGCTTTTCGCAGGAGCATCCCATCCAGCGCATTCGTTAGATTTTTATGCTCACGATTCGCTATCGTCTATATTTCTGCGCCATATAATAGAACGGGTGTGATAACTTATAGATATAATTCGGTTCGTCGAGGAATCTACTTCTCAATTGCTAACCAATTCTAAAGTAGCAAACAGGCGCTGCGCTTGATCTCGAGGCTTAGATTGTTGATGGTATTAGTGTTGGTTCCCAGATAGACAAAGTCTTTTACTTTCTCAAATTTAAAGCTGCCAACAAAGACGTAGTTCCCAAGATGTGAGGAATATTTGTGTATGGTCTACAGGTACCTTGTCTTGTCCTCGTTCACAAAAAGACCAACCTCTTTTGTTTCTTTTTTCATTTGGAAAAGAGCTGCTCTGACGACTTTGTTGTCAACTGCGTACCCCCTCGTAGTATGTTCATGAGATAATGTCTCTGCGGTTCAGATTACCAGCATATATCACTTTTTCTAGCATTATATTGAAGAAGGCGCATGAAAAGGAATCACCATATCGAAAACCTCACCTGGTATCGAACGGTACGGTGAAATCCTTCCCGATTTTGAAAGAGTTGATGGTTATACTCAATGTTATTCCTATATGCAATGTTAAAAAGACTGATCCACCTCCTCAGCAGCTTGAAAAGTTTTTCTGGTTTAAAGGGAAGCTGGCAAATTTCTTCAGGACTTTAAACACACAAAAATATTTTATAAAGTTACGACTTTTATTACTCAGAAATAAGCTGCAATTAACAGTTTACACCCTAACATTCCCTCTTTACATATAATATATACATATGGCATATCCACTTTTAATAGGAATACATATGTGCGCGCTTTCTTGCTATTTGTAAATATATGTAATACTTTCAAATCAGAGGTTGGGCACTGGGTCAAGAGGCCAACTCGTCAAAGAAGTAATTAGCATTTTTTCGTAAGCTCACCAAACCATTACATGCATCAATTTTCTTCCGCTGTTGCTCTTTTCGCCAAACACACATATCTGCCACTATTTGTCTATTACCAATCCGATTTTCCGATTGCGGCCACACGCAAATGCGGGTCAGTGATGTCGCGTAATTGCCAGCGCCCGCGCCCATGTTCAACTGTCAACCGGCCAACTTTTACACACAAAGTACTGTTATGCAAACTGCTTTGCTACGCATACCTACAATCTCAGCCACTTTTAATCGGCTGAAAAATCTCGAAAAAAAACGCAAAGCAATCGCAAACACACGGCGACCTCCCAGCTCCACTTCGCACGTACACGCTTAGCGCCACAGTGAGAAACGGCCAAGGATAAGTGACATAACTTCCGCCCGAAGAGCAAAAAGCTGAACGTTGTGGAACGCACCAGCACCAGCACCAGCCAGCTAAGCGCCACATCGGTTGATCGCTGACCTTTGTGTTTGCGCGCGCTATGAACGACATCGAAACCGCGTGGCTTGTCGTGCGTGCATGCACTTCATTACTCACCCCGGGCGCGCTTGTCCTCTCCAGCAACCTAATGGCATAGCGAACTCAGCCGCCTTTGAGCGCAAATCGATTTGGGTTCGCTTGTGTGTTTGTTCTCCTTGTTTTTTTTTTTGGCAGTTGGTTGCTTGAGCCTCTTAGGCGTGTTGACAAGAGGAAATAAAAGTGCAAACGTTTAATTGCCAGTTTGCATTTCGGGATGAAAACAAAAAACAAACACGAACCGCGCTTTTGCTTCGCGTAACCTCAGCGACGTGCGTTCCTTGTGACTTTATTCCTTTTATTCGCAACGATTTGCTTGGAATTTTTAACTGTTTGTATTGCTGTACTCACAACGGTTTTAACTGTATGTCACATTTTTTCGGCCTTTCGGTGTTTCTACTTTTTTAGTTTGTGTATGCTTTGTGATTGTCAAAGGATTTGCGGCGCGTGTCTTTTCGTTCTCAACAAATCGTTAATCTGTTCGCCTGTTTCACTTTGTAACCAAACTTTTTTTCTCTCAGCGTTGTACATACATACATACGTATATGCTTCACCCACATTTTTTCTACAGAATCAATGCTTCTTTTTCATGTATCTTTTGGCGCCCTCTGCTTAAGTATTTGTAAATGTTTCATGATAATTAATTGTGATTTAAGTTTACTTAGCAAAAAACCCGAGTCTTGAAACTGATGTACTTCAGGATTATTGCATATGGAGTTCTAAGACACCTATTTTTGATGAGTCGTCAATGTCGTCTCGAAAACAAAGTATTGTGATCTTAGTCTTGAACTAAGTAGTAAATTTGATGCTTGGTCTTAGCTTTAGTCGTGGTCTTACACCGTCTTCGGATTGCTCTGAACCAACTTACATTTTTATTCAGCGAAGCACTGTCAGCTCCATTTCCCAAAATTATTTGGCTAGTTTCTTTGTTGCTATAATCACAAAAATAACAATGGTTGGTATTTTTCTTTGAGCCGCGATTGTTAGCTAGATTTTTTAAATCTTTACGAATTTGGTCAACAGAAGACGAGAGACGTCGATTTTGGAATCGTCTAAGAAACGTTTTTACGAAAGAATAATCTACATAACAAAACTAAACAGCCCGGATGTAAAACTAGAAATCTACGTCAAACCTCAAAAGTATGACTTTTTTATACTAATACAAAAACAACAATCAAGACTTCTCCCAACATCAATTTTCCTTTTGTGTTAAATATTTAGCAGTAAAGAACCCAGCGTCCACCGACGCACTCGGCTATAAACATGCCACAGCGCTTGCCATGTTAACGATTTGTTGAATTACTTCAATTTTTTCTAGTTTCTTAACTGTGTTGAAAATAACAACAACACACATGCAAAAACCAAACGTCAGCGCCGAATTACACACGCGACCGAACTTAGTTTCGGTGATTTAAGTTAACTGCGTTACGATCAAAGTTTTCGTTATTGTTGTTGCTTTTTTCAATGTTTATCCTTTCTCCTAGTCTTTTTCTTTTTCATTTTTTTTTTTTTTGTTTTTTTATTTTTCGTTGTTTGTTTAACTTTTCACTGCGCAACAACGAAGTCAACTTGCGCTTAACTGTTCTTCCCGAAAAAATTCGAGAGTAGCAGCGAGTAAAACAACGAAAAACGGTTAACAAATTCCGCTACTCAGCGTTGAACATCGCCAATGGCTAATTGGCTTTTCGATTGCATTTTTCTCTTTTCTTATGCCAAAATGCTAATGGTCATTGGTCAACATCGGCGATTTGTCACTGCAGTAATTCGGATGACAAAACCGACAACTACAATGTTATGCACAGACATGTATGGGTGTTGGTGGTATTTGTTATTGATACTCGCACGGCTTTGGATATCTTGGGGAAAATCTTAAAACTCTCAATTTCTTTAACATGTTCGAAATTTTAAAACTTTTAGTAAATATTTCTGATATTGCAACAAGAGAGATTGCTTTGAGCAATTACTTTAAAATTTGTATACCGCGAACAGTTGTATTAAGTTTGCAACGAAGAACATTTAGTTGCCATACAAACAGACCGATCAAAAGCAAGTCCTTCTAAAGAAAACTTTTGTATTTGACAAGAAATCTTTTCAAAATTTAGCATAGTTTATTATTCAAGGCAAAGGCTATAATTTTCGAATAGATTGTTCAAAGCGGACTACTTTTGTATTTGACAAGATATCTTCATAAAATCTGGCACATATTATTACCAAAAATAACGCTATAATCTCCGATCATGTTGTTTATATCTGACCATTACAGCATATAGCTTCGGTTAATGTTAATGTAAGTTAATGTTTATCTTTTTTAGTCTACTTGTGACTAGATGGCGTCTAGTGTACATTGTTTTTCTGATGACTACTGTATCGAGTTGACCTGTGGATTTTTATCAGCAGTTTTTACACCACTCATTTGAGCTCCTCTTTTACCACTCAATAGATACTACTTTTATTAAAAATTGATTGCATTTAAATATTCATATTGAATATGTACTTTTCAATGTATGTATGTAAGTTCGCCAAACTGACTCAGCCTTATTAATTACTAACGTTAGACAAGTGAAAGTTAAAACCAGCACAGACACACACACACACACACACGAGTACTCTTGCACATGATTCAATGAATAATCAACCAGAGATTATTATCAAATATGTTGGTAATTTTTTGTTTGCAAATAAACACTTGCAAATTTCAAATACACACACGCACCCATACATACATACATATCGTGCAAGCAATTGCACACATAATCACGCCGTTGTTTTTCAACAAACAATTTACATTCGTATAAATAATTGAGTGTGTAATCGAACGCGAATGCTTAACAAACAGACAGGCAAAGGCAAACAACTCGAACTACTGACATGCCGTCACATGCATACATACATATGTAACCATATTTGACACTACCAGCTGTAACCACACCCCCAACTGTTGACTGTCAACGAAGTCATTCATAACTATGAAAGCGATAAATATTGGAATTTTACGGCGTTTGACTAGATATCCTTCCCACCCTCTCTAATCGCCTTACAATCTCATATTTATATTGATATGCGAGTATCTGTTTACATAAGCTTCTACGTGAAGGAGCATGTGTGTGACAGCGCTAAGAAGCTGTGTGTATATATGTAGATCTGCTGTGTGTATGACTAAGAGTTTTCTTTGATCTTAAAGTGCGCTATTAATGACACGCTCGATAAAAGTCAACACCAATTTGTATTGTGACGGGTTAGCACCAATGAACCACCAAACTCCACAGCCACATATATGCATATATAATAACTGTATATTTATATGCGCATGCGGCTGAGTATTTATGCATATGTACATACATATGTATTATACTATGTTGTAACCCATAAATAATCGCACTTTAAACTGCCTACATTACTCATACGCCTCGTTGTGCCTTTATAGTGTTTAAAACAAATATGCTGCATAGTCAGCCTGTCGCTTTTCAAATCACACGCTATGCATTTAATTGAACTGAAATGTGAATGAAAACTGTGTTCGTTTTAAGAAACAAAAAACATAAAAACTTATAATAAATAGTTTGATAAAATGCTATAATTCTACTACGGTGTCACTGCCGGCAGAGCGCTGGCAGTTGTTGTTCTTATTGTTGCTTGGAGTGCAACGTTTTTGGCAACGCCCCAACATTCACTCATTCAATGTATGACATCCGTGTATTTTAACACTTGTAAGTACAGTTGTATACACATATGTATGTTATATGAAAAAGCAGAGCGACAGCACGAGAATATTTACTCAACATTGCACATACAATAAGGAGTTGTTGTTGTTAGCAGATGCTATTTTTACCTAGATTGTATGTAATTACCGTTAGTGTTTAAGGGCTAGGTCTTCGATTGAATTCAAAATTTATTTTAAGATGTGCTTCTTAAAATTAAGGACCGTCCTAATATACCATCTAATCATTGGCTAAATAAAAGTGTCATTAACCTCATAATATCAACAAAAGGGTCATTGACCCCATAAAATGTAAACAAAAGAGCCATTGACCCCAATTATAAACAAAGGTAGTTGTCTTGGCTAAATGTAATCAAAGGTTGTGAGCTTTGTGAGCTTGGCTAGCTGTTTATCAATGTAAACAAAGGGGTCTTTGACCCCTTAAAGTGTAAATAAAGTTGCACACGTTCTTTTTTTCCAAGAAACTGCTATTTACTCGAAAACGCGAATATCGTACCACTATAAGATATATTTCCATACAAAGTAATGGTTCAAAATCATGTCCTTTTTTGAGTAGAGCTTCGGTGCAGCTGAACTTCTAGTTTAATATGTAGTTTTGCTACACCTGATGGTATTTCCTCTGCTTTGATCCTTGCAATATAAAATGTTCCGTTACACCCGAACTTTTTTATTTGCCCTGGTCAATTTTGATGACATGAATATATTTTGGAAAATTTTTGTAATCGTCACGAAGTCTTTTTTTGTCCTTTCAATTCACCAAACATTAAGTATGGTATTGGGTTTTTTCAATTTCTTTGTGATTTTGAGGTGAGGAACGGGAAAGGGCTACGAAGAGAACCAAGCGATGGTCTCTGATCGTGGAAACATAGGCACAATCATACATATATGTATCAACATTAAATAAGAAATAATCATGAAACATTATTTTTTAGACAATGTTATACTGAAGTCAACTGTGGACTGAGGAGTTGTTAAGAATTTCAATATTATTTGGTAAAATATATAACTAATGCCTAAAATATTCTTAGGTATTTGCCGTTTTTGAAATTGTTTTCGAAATTCTCTATATTTATCTAAGCATATTTGATATAACAGGCCAAATTAATAGTATTTGTTTAACAGCAATCACATCACCTTTGGCACCTCTCAGGTTTTCATTTAGGAAAACTAATATGTTCCGAAATGCTGCAAAAGCTTGTGTAAACTTTGTATATTTATTTTGTTGTTCATCAAAGAATAGATTTCTAAACTTCGCACAATTTGGAGAATTACCATAACTGTTTCTTTACTCTCTTTTTACAGCTGGTCGTACACAACCTTGGTGGTGTCGTAACAATCGTAATGGCGGCTCGAATGGTCGTTCCACACTCTCCATCAAACATCAAGCCGATAGCATACGAAGACGTCCGAATAGTAATTCTGGTGTTTGGTCATGGAGTCGGCGCTCTTCGGCTAGTCCCGATCAAATTGGACCACCATCATCGTCGCCCGCCGAAAATCATTATACACACATGGACGATGCATACAGTCCAGTTAATGAGGCATTGTACGCTGAATTGGACCGCGAATCGGTACGTTCGGCAAATCCGTCATATCAAAATACGGCCTACAGTCAGTGTGGTGAGGTGAGTTAAGGCAATAGACAGAATTTCGGAATTCAGAGTTTTTAGGTTGTTGAATTAGCACAAAGTTTCTATTATATTTATATAATTAAAAAAAATTAACATTGTCCGAATCCATAAGCTTTTCTCTCATTTTTTTTATGCTCATTCCAATGAGCAGTGGTCAGTATTGAAGATGATCTCGATCGACAAAGCCTAGCTCTTATAAACTGGCACGATTTTTGGAAGGAGTGCATAGTCAAAATTATGAATTCATCTTGCGTGATCTTAATTATGCCTTGAAGAATTAAAAGAAAATAGTTTAACTGTATACACCGATTATAGGTACATACGTAATTATGATTGGGTTTTCCTTTGGTCGTCTTGGCCCAATATTCCAGAGAGCTCTCGAAAGCGCTCGCTTTTCAAAATAAGCTCTTCGAATGAAAAATAGATTCGGCTGCGTAGAATCACTTGTCGTAGGCAATTCACTGAATGGTTTCGGGCGCTTTTCGAAAAACCTAGGTTTATTCAGCTATAAAGCATACATATCTCAATTGGCTAAAAGTTATTTGCAAAATTCATTTCCGAATTCAATTTTTATCTTAAAAAGTTTCCAAGAAAAAACCACACTCATTGTCACGCAATTGTTTGTGTTCACGAAAATCAGCTAACACATTAAATTCTACTTAATTTTATCTTTCAGAAATACAATTTCCAACAACACGAACAGGACATTCCGATGGTGGTGTCATCAGCGCCCAGTAGCGCCTATTATTCTGACCTCTCGGTGACCGCCGTGCCAGGCGGCGGCAATGAGCGTGCCTACGAAATAGTCGGCCTAACGGTCATGTCACAACCACTCCCCAATTGGGAAGGCAGCAGCGGTGGCGGTGTTGCCAGCAGTGGCGTCTTGGGCATGGGTGTTGGCGGCACAATGAGCGGCATCGGCAGCGGCGGACCGAACGAAGCCTCACAGCGGCGCATACCACGCTTGGCGGCCATCAACGAGACAAGCACAAGCACTGTGGCGGCAACAGTGCCCTCAGACTATGTATGAGATACGGAGGATGAGCGACAGTGCGAGGAGGGTGTATAGCGATTTTAAAAAGCATTTAAATGAAATTTTTTCGAATATGCACTTGACGAAATGTAGCATACTTTGCGGGCGTTAGTTGTTAATAATGGCAGCGAGAGCATTGGTAGATTGCTGGAGAGGGAGAGTAGCAGAGAAATGTAAAAAAAATATCATATTTAGGGCAGAAAAAAAAAACGAAAAAAGAAATTCAACGAGCTTATATTTGTTAATAAATAATTTATTGTGAATTATTCAAAACTGTTGAAACAGTGAGATTCTTGAAAGCATAAAGCGCTATTTATGTAGAGTTATATAATATTAGATTACCAATTATTATTATATATATGTATACGTAATATGTATCTTTGAGGTAAATATAATGTTGAAGTGCTTAAGAATATTTATAGAATTATATACTATATTATGGTATGAAATTGACGGTGAAGAAAGAAAATAAAATTATTGTAATTATTCTATTGTAATTGAGTTAGTAAGTAAGTCTGTTAAGGTTTAACGATTTAATCGTTGGTGATATTTAGCCTAAATATTTAGTGTGGACCCATAGATGTGCAAATTGGCGTTCAAATATGAAAGTATAATTTGTATATGAAATACTGTATACGTTTCGAAAAACACACACAGATGTGTATATAAATATGTTTTTGAATAAGCAACAGCTATCTATGTATACAATGAATAATGAGCAAGAAAAGAAAAACAAAAAAAAAATTATTAAAAAAAAAAATATTTAAAAAGATTAAAAAAAGCTACGCGAGTTAAACATTATTAGAGACATATTGAAATCCTTAAAGGAACATATTAGAATAATGCATATTCATCTGTTAAGCGTGCGTGTATGTAAAATGTACATATATACAGTTAACCTTAGTTTGTGTATGTATAAAGTTATTGCATTTAAATGAAAAAAATTACATATTTATATATTGTAAATGTTTCCGTATTGACTGAGCCTATTTACTTGCATATGTATGTATGTATGTATGTACATATGTACTTTTAACTATACTAATATCACAATAACACGTAAACCAATAACAATGACCTTGCCTAATATTATATAATGCATATTGCATATGTAAATACATTATTTTTACATGCATATGTACATATACATACATACAATTATTTACAACTTAATTGTTATAAAACAAATATACATTCAATATTTACAAGCTGCTGATTTCAAGGAATATTCTGATGTGCTGTAGCAAGTAAGCGTTAAAATGAATAATCAGAATGAATTTATATATTTTACCTCTCTATCAGACATATTGTACATACATAATTACAAAATATTCAATTTAAAGGTGTACTTATTTACAAAAAAAAACAAAATACAACATTTTCGGCTTATGTATGAAAGTTTTAAGAATATCTGTTTTAAGAGATACCTTCTCCTTTTTACCTTTTATTTGTTAGAATTTTTGCAACAGCATTTTGTTAAACTAAAAATACGCCTAGCAGCTTAATACTTACATATATTAATTATTACGAAAATATTATTACTTTCTGAACAATTTAATTCTAAAATTTTCATTCTTGACTTGACGAGTATGTAAATTATAAAATATATGTGAACGTAATATAGTTTAATATATTTTAAGAAAATAAAGAATGAACTTTTAATAAAAAAAAATGTGCTTAGCGGTTGTTATTTTGTTTTTCTTTATACTCTGAACTAGGGTTGAAAATAATACATTAATAAAATAATTAAATTAACATTTGAATTTAAATATTTATAATTTCGCATACCGGATTAAAAAAATAACAATTGTAATCCCAAAAGCCGGATCAAAAATTTGTTTTTAATTTTTAAAAACCATTTCATCTTAAGCATATAATTAAGAATTAAAAAAAGAATTTTCGCAACATCGAGATTAAAAAATAAAAACTTTATTTTTGATTCATAATTTTTAAATTAAAAAATTCGCAATCCTGCCCAGAACATTGTATATTTAGTTTGCCACAAAGTTTGTAACATCCAGAAGGAAACGTCGGAGGCGCAACGATGTATCTATGTATGTAAATGATCAGCGTGACGAGCTGAGTCGATTTAGTCTGTATATATGCGCGCTATTCCCCCAGATTTTGGCCGAAATTTTGCACATCCCCTTTTCTCCCCAAGAATCTAATACCTTTGTCAGAACTGCCTATATCGCAACACTATAGCGTATAGCTGCCATACAAACTGAACAATTAAAATCAAGTTTTTATATGGGAAAACTTTTTTGAAATTGTTCAGATCGGAAAACTATAGCATATAGCTGTAATACAGATTGATAGATCACAATTAAGTTTTTAAATAAAAACTATTTTATTTAACGAGGTCTCTCTATACAAACTGAAAAATCAAAATCAAGTTCTTGTATAAAAACTACTTTATTTGTGTTTGCTGCAACCGAAATTAACGTTTATTCTTTTTTTTTTTGTACATCGGCCACGTTGGTACGGCACATCACTCATCTAACTATTCTAGTTTCCTAGGTTTGGATATACAGAACTACTCAAGTCATATGGATACAGTGTGATTTACAAAATTCATATGAACTTTTTCAAAACTTTTTATTCATTATTCAGAACTTTCTACTATTTTGAGTACAGTTTCTTGCGCAGGTTTCTCCTTTTCACTTATTTTCGCTTTTGAACTATACGCGCCCTGTCGCTGATGAATCTTGCGATGAGTGCGCAATGCTGCTGGTTGTAAAAAGCGCTTACCACATTCGGAGCATTCATTCGGTTTCTCCCCCGTATGTGTCATTTCATGGTATTTGCGCGTGTCTGGTTTGGCAAAAGTGCGCTCACAATAGCGGCATGCATAATCTTTAGCACGCTCATGTACAGTACGTATATGTGTTTTCAAATTGCCTGAACTATTACAAATGTGTGTGCAAAACCGACATGGCCACGTACGTTCCAGCGTATGATAATTAATATGAACCTAGAAGGAATGAAAGAAAAATTTAGAAATGTGTTTTTTAATGCATAATAAGTAGATACACTTAGATACCTTTAACTCGTTCATTGTGGTTTTGCGCATGCCACAATGTGTACACACATAGTTCTTAATTCCAGCATGTCGCATAAGATGCACCTTCAGTTTATCCTTATTTGAGAATCGACGCATGCAATTTGGCTGTTCACACGCGTAGGGACGTTCAGATTTGTCCTTGTGCGTGTAATGATGATCGTTTAGCATTGTCGTCGTTTTAAATACTTTGCCACAAATTTCACAAACATGCGTTTTTAACTCCGGTCCCAATTTATGATATTTACGCTGATGCATGACTAAAGTTGGCTTGTGCTTATACACTTTATCACAGCCGTCTTGATCGCAAGCGTACTGAAAACTATGTCCATCATGCTGTCTTAGGTGCCTTGCCAGTCCGCTCCTACGATTAAATGCTTTGCTGCAGCCCTCGCGCGTACAAGGATACGGTATAAGGCCTTCATGTTCGCGTTTGTGAGCAATGAGACGGTGCTCAGCGAAAAATCGTGACGAACAGATATCACAACGATAAGTCGTCTTCGCATCGCAATCAGCCAACTTTTTTAGACGCGTTGTTTTTATTGATTTGAATTTGCTAAATTTAATATTAGCAACGTTTTTTGAGGTTTTGCTGTTTTCATTAAGAGATGAGTTGTTGCTGATGTTATCCGCAACATCAGAATCGCAGTTGTCTTCATCATCACTATGCTTGTTTAGTGTTGGCATCCCTTGTCTACAGTATTCTGCATTTGCTATTTTATATTCCTTATTATAATCATCAATCACTTTTGATTGCTTTTCCAAATCTTCTTTATATTTAACAGGAGTGTCTTCAAGATGATTTAGTTCGTTCACTCGAGTAACGTTTCTCGACTGATCTTCCAAAATTGAAATGAGAACTTCATCTTCTGAAAACAATGATTTTTTAGCCAATAGCAGTTCTTCAAAATGTTGAATTGATTTTCTACACATTTCTCGGAACCGATAGAAATCATTGACTTTCTGATAACAACATGCACATAGAAATTTCGGATATTCGTCTGCAAGCGATATTTCTACTGAGATACAGGTAGCAAGTTTCTTTGCGGTATCCAGTGTTTCGAAAATGTGAACTTTATTTGGTGCATTTAAATTTTTGTGTGAGTTTAATTCTTTTGCACAAGCAAGGCATGAATTGTAAAGTTCATCCATAGTGAAAGATTTGTATAAATGTACACAAATTTATTTTCGCTCAGCAACTTTCAGTTCAGCAGTCATATTTTATTTACAATAATATCTGCGCAGCATACCTCCTAATTGAAAATTAGAGCAGAATTACTGCATTAAAAAATGTTTTTGTAGCATACATTCCAAGATAGCAAAACACACTAAATGTTGAAGTTATATATTTGTTTTAAATTTGTTGAGTATACCAATTAATGTGTTATCAAAATATTATTGTTTGTTGCAATTTGTTTATATGCTTTTTATTTGATCAGCTGTTTTAGGAGCAAAATTGCAATCAGTATAGGGATGCCAAGTTTAATCAGATACTTTTTTAGTTCATGTCTTCGCTACGTCAAATTAAACTAATTGATTGCAATAATTGCAACAATGAGAAACAAATAAAAATAATAATTAATAAATTTTTTTAATGTTTGTAATGTGTTAAAAAATTGGATTTAATTGCCAGCAGCATATTTGATATGCTGACCCTTATGTGTAACTATGTGCAAATAAAATGAGCGTTGAAGTAAAATATATTTTACTAAAGTTTAGAAATATTGGATAAACAAGACCTAATTGGAATTTGGTAATATTTATATTTCGGTTAGTATTTTCGCAATAACATACAAAATGCAGGTCTTTAAAGTTTAAATGTTGTTGTTTCGGAGGTAATGGCATTGTATAAAAACGTGTTATCGATAGGTTTAAATTGTTTGGTTACAATCTTTATGACCTCTTGGGCTACGCAACCACCTGTTAAATGAATAAACTTTTGTATTATTTAACAAATGGACCTAATTATGCACACATTACCTATGAACGCTGATATTGAATGTATCTCCGAGCCACCGTAACGACAAATTTCATGTATCAAGTCATCACTAATGGAGGCATGAACCCCCCAATCTGATAGCATTTTACTTGCGACCGTTTTAAGCTCCTTCACATCGTTTTCAACGTAACATTCGCCGGGTACATTGCCACATTCGGATACAAAACGTTCATATGCACGTAGGGCCACATAATGTTCAGCAAGCGTACCTTGAATTTCTAAATCGTCAACTAAAAATGAATGGTTAGTAAAATATTCAGCAAAAATCAATACATTTAACAAACCGAATGAAAGTATGTTACTACTTTTAGCGTTTTCATCTGTAATTTTAGTGCCGCGTAAAACTGCCAAGCCAGCTGTTTCTTTGCAAAATAAGCGTACTGTTTTTTCACTAATGGTGTCTTCAGGCAAACCAAGTTCTTTTAAATATTTTTGACATTTGCGATAAACGTTGTCTGCATCATGTAAAGCTTGTTGACGATAAATGTTCTGCAATGTTATATATGGTTCAGTGTCCGCAGTCATATCTGGTAGCACACCAGGAAGTGGCAACAACCCATTATTATCATTCTCTACAAATTCTTTTAAAGCTTTTGTTATTATCCAAAAGGGGCTACTTTGTTTGCTAAGGTTCGTACAAGCATTATCCTCGAAAATCGATTTAATCGAAGAAGGCACATTACCTCCACCTAAAGCAGTATTTACCGCTTTAATGGCTTCTTCATAATTTTCCTCATCCGCCGTCATTGCTAAAATTGTATTAGTTTAGTAAATTAATAATGTAAGTTATATTACAAGTTTACCTGCGCGAATCATTTCCTTGAGTTCTGACTTTTGCTTATAATTCGCGGGAAAGTGTCCACCGTTTTTATGCTTCCATACTTGCATAAATTTATTAAGCACCAATAGCCATGGAACTTTGCTAGTGATTTCTGTACTCTAAATAAACAATAAAAATTATACATTCATTCTAAGACATATTGTTTAGAGAAATTAATCAACCTATAGAATATTAAATAAATTTATTATAAACATAAGAAATTTACCTCGAAATGTTTTTGTAATGCGGGGAAGGGTTGTTCTAGTCGGAGATCATACTGACGGCTATCGGGATGCGATTCAATTACACAATGTTCTTTTATTTGTAAGCGAATAGAACCAAAAAATCCCAATGATCTGCAATAGATAAACGGAATATTTGCCTCCCAGAGACGGTCCGATAATCCCCACAAAGCTTTTTCATTTAGATTCGATGCAATAACTACATCAAAAGTGTCGAAAAAAGCCGGACGATTTGATAGTATCCAATCAACGCTTTCATCCACAAAATCACCATTAACATCTGTGTTTAACTCCTGAAGCAATTGCATACAGGCTCTTGCTTTGGATTGGCCAAGAAATGAGATGTCCAAAAAGAAACTAAAAAAAGCTGCATTAAAAATTATAGTTTATAAACTATTACTTCAAATACTTTATTCCCAAATCATCTTCGGTGACTACGTTTCCATCTACGATAGTAAAGCCACCAATGCCGGGTAGGACGAGACTTTTCAGAACTTCACATCCTAGTGCCGTTGCATTCAGCAAACAAATTGTAGAACTTTCCAACAAGCTTTGTCCATGCTCTCCCCATAAACGAATTTGACGATCATATTTTCTGCTTTTATCTGATTGTTCTGGAGATTTTGGCGCCGGCGATGACATTACTTTAATGCAATTTGTTCTATGCTGAGGGTAGTCAAAGGCAGTTGTCAGGCCTAACAAAAAACAGAAAAATCAGCTGTTTTCTGCAAATTACACTGTTTTGTTGTTATTCGAATTTTGTCGGTGAACCATCTCAACAGAGGGATGCCAGAACAAATAAATTTATAGGCTTTACTCAAAATTTTATAATGAAATTTATTGCTTATGCAAAAATTTAAACAAGAATAAGTTGTCACTTGCGTATTTAGTGCAAAAACATACATGAATTTTATAATTAACACATAAATCTTTAGTGATAAAAGAAAACAAATGAAAACACTATTTACAATATTTGCATAGATTTTGATGAAAACTGATGAGGCATAGGAAAATATACAGAATTAAATGAAAACTATCTGGGAGAATAACATTAAGGGTTTATTTGCGTAAAAAACATTTTATAAGCGGCAGCTTTTAAGACTATATCTAAATTATTGCAAACGAAATTTTGTATAAAATAATTATAGAATAATAATTCAGAAAGTACGGTAATACTCTGGGTTAACTTGTCTGCATTGGTTTCACGAAGATATACGAAGTTCTTTTTTTAATGGCTGGCAATTTTTATACGTCTCACTCACTGAAGAATTCGACAGTTTGCAAGAAAGAACTCAGAAGAATTTGGACATTAGAAAATTGAATAGAAAACTTGAAGTATTACTAAAATAATTGAATTAACGTTTAAGGGCGTAGTAATCGCGGTGTTTAGTGAAGGCCCAATAATTTGATTCGTATAAAGTACACAGAAAGGTGAGAGCAAGCTTTTCTATATTTGAAGAATTGAAATTCTTCAAAGTGGTATGTGACAGCAACAAAGGCATAAAACGAAACGTAAAAGAAGTTGCAATCATCATTAAAGATGTTCTTCAATGTAAAATGGGGAAAATGTGCTGAATTTCTGAAATTTTCTTATTATGCATCGAGTTGGAGGCCATTTGCAGTGAAATTTTTTCGTTAATTTGCAAGTGTAATCGTCCTCATTGTACATGTATATGTGTGTGTATGTGGTGTGTGCATCGTGAATGGGGCAGAGTAACAGTGAAAAGGTGGGGAGCCAAAGTAGTAGAAGAAAAAACCAAAAATTCCTGATTTGGGGTGCGTGACGTTTGTTAACAGCGGTGCGAGCGCGTGTGTGATTTTGTGTATGTGGTGGAGTACCAGTGGCAACATGTCTGTATATACTGTAGTGAAACTCATGGCGTCTCTGCTTTGCTCTGCTACGTCGGCATTTTCTCATCTTTATTTTGTGTGTAAATATATGTATGTAGTGCGATTTGTTTTTTATCCGTGTAAAAACGTTAGCTGCACCGGAACTCGATGCGTCGTTACCCCGTTTATCGTCTTTATGCATTTCCCCCTTAGTAATTTGGAGCGGCTTAATGTTTTAATGCAGTTAAATTTTAATTTTGTTGTAGATTTTGGTACAACTTTATTTAAATAACAGTCTCGCACAAGTACGAAGTGAAAACAATTGTGGTTAAATAGTTTATGTTAATCCGTTTAGTGTCACCGGTTGGACATTTTTACATATGTACATTTAAATAAATTTCTCTTGATTTTTGGCTTAAAGTTGCTCCTAGTCACTTCTAATTTCTTCATATAATTCGCTGTAGAAATAGATGCATATCTTTTTTGTACATAACGAAAAGCAATGGAAAATTGCTACATAAAAAAATTCTCCAACAAATATTTTATATCCTTCATATAGTTGCGATTTTGCTGTACAACTAATATAAAATTCCGTTACATGTATCATTCTCTAAATGGTGCAACCCGCAGCTCATCCTATTTAGACATTTTTCAGTAAAGTATGGTTAGTCTTAAATGCACAGGCAATTCGAATTTTACATTCACAGCTGTGACAGTCATTGTGTTGACTTCTGCCCAACAACCATCATTTCATGTAGTATCAGTTTTTGGGCTATGCTCGTCTTCGTTCTATTAGAAGCATACATTCTTTCAGGTAAAAATCAGTGTGCGAGAATTATATTGTCCAAGTTACGCAGCCAGATACTCATAAATAGTTTAGAAATATATAGGTAGGTAAACGTGCAGCGCCGCTAACACGCGTAGTCATTGATTCTTAATAGAATGCATAGCATACCGACACATAAATGTCACATAGGTATATATGCTCATGGGCGATATTGTTAATGTTGGTGGTGAGAAAACTTAACGGACGTTAATAAACATAAATTCATTTGATGAGATAGCTTTTGTGCTATATAAATTATTGCCATTGTGTCCGTTATGTAACTAATTCTTCTCAAAATTGACTTCAAGGCGATAGCGTATTAGAAAATTATTAAAGTGAAATCTTAAACAATTTATACATTTGATATAAAATATTTTATAAATTCTCCTTGGTATGTAGTACGCAAGGAGCTTTAAGTACGTGTGAAATAACAAATTCTCTGCTTTTTTAAATTGTATCTTATGTATTATTTGTTTAATATATATATATATATATATTTTTTTTTTTTTTGATTTGCGGTGTTTCCAGATGTAGTTAACGTTACAATTTTGTGTGAACAAGTATAAAATTGGGGAAACGTATTTTTCTCACAAAATATCGTACATAAACCGTAAATGCTATTGGAATACAACAGCTGGCGTACCGCAATGACGTTGACTGTGCATGTACAGAGAACGCCACCGAAGTATATACAATACATATGTATATACACACGTAGATATATATATTTTGGTTTGCGGCAGAAATTTTTGCCGCAAGGTGCACACAGCAATACGTTTCTTCGTCGTTATCAACACACGTTTGTGTGATTCTTTACTGTTTTTGCATTTATACAATATCTTTGCCCCTCACAACGTTATAATATTCACCGACACCAGTTAGTCGCAGTTCATTCGTCTCATTTATTTCGTTGATCACTCGATCATTCGCTCCTCCTTTTGACAGGGTTCGGTTCAGCTCATTTACACATATCCATTGAGTATCGTCTTCATTCTGGTTACGCTCGATCGTTGTGGCTCGTTCACTCTGCTTTTATGCACTTTTGTGATTTCCTTTTGATTGTAATGCAATTGGTATTTTTTTTATATTTTGTACTACAAAGGTAACCTCTCATGCAGGCAGGCAAGCAAGCACATTGAATTGTTGGTTCATGTGTTGGGTTTGCTGGCTAGTTGACTGGCTGCTGCGTACTCATATACTGTCTTTCCCACCGATTCTTTTTTGCAGTTTACATGCTTGTATGTTTGTATGCGATTTTCGCTTTATTTACTTTTCCCTTTTTTGTTTTTGTACTTCTATATACGTAGATAAATACGTAAGTTGACATGTGTTTGTGTGCTTGTACCCATGAGAATCGCCATTTGAACGTGAGACAATGGGTACTATTTGTGATCAGTTGTTGAGCATAGTTGCTATTGTTGTTGCATGCCATCATTGATGGTGTAGTACAAAATTTTTTTTTATTCATTTGTTGTTGGTGTAATTTAAACTGCCTTTGTTGTGCTAGCTTACTGTCTTTTTTGCTGTGTTAGTGTGTGTATGGGAATTTTTGAATTCGCATTTGCACTACCCGTCCAAAGCGAGATGAGTTGAGTACGCTACAACGCCTGCGAGTATGAGTACACGTTTTTACCATACAAACAACCGATATGTTGTACGAGTATGGTTTGCTGAATACTTGTGGGAATTTCGTGCGAGAAGATCATCGTCCGTACAAACAAGAATTCTTTGATAGTATTTTTTTATTTAATTTTTTTGTTTTTTACTTTTAATGAACGTATATTGCGTTTTATTTACTTCAATTTTGGCTTACATAATCGCTGTGGGTGAAGGCAATATCGAATTTCTTCCATATTAGAATCCAGAGCTTAGTAACAAAAACTTAAAAATTTTTGTTACAAAATTAAAACTTTTAATGATTATGTGTGTATGTCGGAAGTAATTAATAAATATATATTCAGACTCAAGCGCTCTAAAAGTTTGCTTTTGTTGATATGATGTACTATATGTAAACAAATAACTTATGTATTTCTACGTATATTGTCACTAAGTAAAACAATTTATCCCTTACAGCGTACTATTTTTGGACACAACTGCTGGTCGTACCGTATTATGGAAGAAAAATGTCCCAAATCTATTGATTCGAATAAATTTGGCATTGCTACAACCACCGTTGTTGCTGCCGCTAAAAATAAAAAGGAACAATCGGATTCATTATCGCTGAATCAACAACCTTCAACTTCGTTCAATTTGAATACGGCCTCAATGTCGCTGTTGCAAGGTGAATTCGTTGACTCACGACATGATTTTGCAGAAGTTTTGGACGACGAAACTACGACTTCCGGTGTATTGGAAACATTTGAAATAAGTTCGTCCAACTCCCTTCCGCCAAGCAGTTCAGATGGACACAGAGAGGTTGTGGTGGACGACAGCTCTTCTACCGATACAATTAAATTGGTGGGTGTGTCGGACGACACAACATGCACCAATAAGAAATTTTTCGATGTCTCTGAAGTTTTTGTAATAAATGATGATGATGATGATGATGACGATGATGAAGGTATTGAGCCGGAAAGTGAAGTAGCGGAAGTGGAAGATGTATCTTCAGCGCCTGCAATTGAAAATGTTGTGAATCAATATTGTTTGGAAGATAATTCCAATCAGCATGAACACAATCGTTTTTCGACAAATAGTACTAATAGTCAATTGAGCAATGAAATGGGCAGCGTTATTGTGACGAACGGACACGGTGCGACAATATATCTTGAAACACCAGTGGTTGAGGAACAAAATCAACATCATGCTCAGCTAAATAATATTGGTGGTGATCAAAAAGGCGAGTTTGGTGAGAAGACAGGAAAACCCAAACGTCTGAGCGATGAATTTATGCAAACAGATGAGGCAGAACCATTTGGCAAAATCGATGAAAAAAATACTCGAAATACAAACGGCGAAGCTAAATCTAGCGTAATAACAGCACTTTTAGGGCTTGATGGCAATGAAATACTTCCTGATCGCATGTCTTTTCGACTGAAAAAAATGAACATAAGCAACACGACTAGTGAAAAGCTACGCGAACGTCCTTCCAGTTCAAAAAGCAACGAAAATAATATTGTAGTATTACCAAGGCCACATATTGCTGATATCGAAACGATTGATGCGATAGAACGCACCGATTTCGAGGAAGAACAACGATTGACAGGTGGTATTATTTTGAAAAACAGCACAGTCGCAAAGAAAAACATGCTTAATTTAAGGCTGATAAAATCGTCATGTATGCAAAAAGACTCAGGAGGCCAACAGGATCAGTTGGAGTTGGGAGATGATTGTCCCAGCAGCAGCAGCAATATAAATAATAGTAGTCACAGCGGTGTTGGTCGTGCCGTTTCATCTGACAGCAAGGTATTTATTACTTGTATATATTATATATGTGTATAATTATTAATGTTTATTTTTTTCAGTGCGCTTACAAAGATCCAACGTCAACGCCAACGAGTAGTCGCCCTCACACCAGTCGTTTAACCAAATCTACTGCCAAACTTAATTTGTGCTCTTCTCTAAGTCATCCCCTACATCGGCAAGCACAATCATTTCAGGATCGAACCAAAGGTGCCAACAATTCCAAAACACAGCTAAAATCAACACAAACTGGCAATAAAAACAGTCTGACATCGTTAACTTCATCTTCCCATACATTTACGAATTCCGTTTCGTCAGCATCTACATCTACATCTGCCTCTTCGTCCTCCTCAACGGCATCATCTTCTTCATCTTCATTATATTCGTCTACATCATCTTCAGTAATTGTAGAGGCACCTACTGCCACATCGACATCATCCTCATCATTGCCAGGCGCCGCGGCTTGCACAGTTGGCGGCGGAGGAGCGGAAATATACTCAAACTCTAATTCGAATGACAGTCTTATGAGTAGTACATCAACAACTATCAATTGTGGACAGCGACAGCAACAACAGCAGCAGCCGCAACAGCAACAGCAGCAACAACAACAATTGCTACCATATATATTAGTTGATAAGTCCGATGTAGGTGGCTGTAGCCGCACCAGTTCGATGCATGCCGCCGTGGCAGTAGCTGCAGATAATGCTGCGCTCGCTGCTGCTTCCACAGAAGCCGAAGTCATTCCTGTTTTCGATGACGCTCAACCTTCAACTTCGTCTGCTCGCTGTCATTATGCTCCGTCCATGAAGAATTTGCGTCAGGTACACGCTAGCGCTCAAACGAATGAACGTTACCTTAGACGTTCTGTTGGCTCACAGGATTCTGGAAATGTCAATGGCCTTCCAACTAGTGCAAGATTTCGTCGTCGCGCCGAATTTGCAGCTCAGCTAACCAATCCTCCTGACGACATGTCTCTTGAAGCTTTCAAGGCGTTAGCCCATGCTGCTGCTCAAGCAGTTATTTCTGACTATAATGAGGAAGCTTCATGGGCCGATTGTGACGAGAACACTTCCGATGAGGAAATATGCACTTGCAATCATAGTAGCAGTAGCAGCGCAAGCAATAGCAGTCACGGCGGTAGCAATACCAGCTTAAACGAGACGGACATTGATGGAGCTGACATTTCTTCGACAGCTGCTGGTGCCGATGTCAGTGCCAACTGCACAGCCAAAGATGGTGATCTGTCAAATTATATACAAATGGTTTCGATATCAGAGGAGGTGGGTGGCAATGGCGGCGCAAACAACACCCCGGAAAATGCATCCACCTGTGCACACATTAACGCTCAACAGCGTAAGCGAAAATACGATAGCCGTTTGCCGGATGCGAATGCCAGCGCAGTAATATCCAGCAGCGGTAATACTGCCAACATTGACGATCTTAATGGCAGAAAGCGTATAGCTTATGATTTTGCATTAACGCCGCGCCACTGTAGTGCTTTAGTAGCTAAACCCTCCACAACTTCAACACAATTGGTACCGCTGTCAGCCATCAACAACTCGCCAGTTGGTCGTCGAACACCGCGTTCCATCATACCTACACGTGAGAATCCACCTCCTGAATTACAGCATTGGCTGACACAATTTCAACGTTGGACACATGTTGAGCGACTGATGGCCATCGATCGTCTGATTGAGTATTGCGAGCCAACACAAGTGCGTCACATGATGAAGGTGATTGAACCTCAATTTCAACGCGATTTTATTTCACTGCTGCCGCGTGAGCTAGCATTACAAGTGCTCACTTATTTGGATCCAAAAGATTTGCTGCGTGCCGCGCAGACTTGTCGCAGTTGGCGCTTTTTATGTGACGACAATTTGTTGTGGAAAGAGAAATGTCGCAAGGCGCAAATACTCACGGAGCCACGTACAGATCGACCGAAACGCGGACGCGCAGGCAATATGCCACCAATTGCCTCACCATGGAAAGCTGCATATATGCGCCAGCATATAATCGAAATGAATTGGCGTTCACGACCAATACGCGAACCGAAAGTTCTGAAAGGGCACGACGATCATGTCATCACTTGTCTACAATTTTCGGGCAATCGCATAGTGTCCGGCTCAGATGACAATACATTGAAGGTTTGGTCGGCTGTGACTGGCAGGGTAAGTTGTGTGTTGCATTATAGCTATATGATCTATATCTACAATATAATAATAATATTGTTGCATTCATGTATTTTATTTATAGTGTTTGCGCACGCTGGTCGGTCACACTGGTGGCGTCTGGTCCTCACAGATGTCGGGCAATATAATAATCTCAGGTAGTACCGATCGTACGCTGAAAGTGTGGGACATGGATTCCGGTCAATGCTTACACACATTGCAGGGGCATACCTCCACCGTGCGATGTATGCATTTACACGGCAATAAGTAAGCATAAACTCATTTAATTTAGAAATTGCTTGAATGCGCAACACAAAAAAATTTAAATGATTTTTTTTTTTGTTGTAGGGTCGTCAGTGGTTCGCGCGATGCGACTTTACGTGTTTGGGATATTGTGCAAGGTATATGTTTGCATGTTTTGGTGGGTCATTTGGCGGCGGTGCGTTGTGTGCAATATGATGGCAAATTGATTGTGTCGGGAGCTTACGATTACATGGTGAAGATTTGGCATCCCGAACGGCAGGAATGTCTACACACCCTCTCTGGGCACTCAAATCGTGTTTATTCCTTGCAGGTAACGCGTGCTTACTATTATCTATCTTCGAAAATTTTATAATTTTTTTTTTTGTTAAAATATTGTGTAGCCAAGCGTTTATTAACGAAAATGTACAATATATTGAAAATTTAATATAACTCTATTTGCTATTTATAGTTCGACGGAATACATGTGGTATCCGGTTCGCTAGATACCTCTATACGCGTTTGGGACGTTGAGACTGGTAATTTGAAGCACATACTCATGGGTCATCAAAGTCTGACATCCGGCATGGAATTGCGACAGAATATTTTAGTATCTGGCAATGCGGATTCCACGGTAAAAGTATGGGATATCACAACAGGCCAATGCTTGCAAACTTTGTCAGGTGAGTGCAAACCTTTTTCCCCCTCCTAAATTGGTTTGATTTATACAATGTAATATTACTAACATATATACATATATTGTAAATAATTCAGGTCCCAATAAACATCAATCGGCTGTAACGTGCTTGCAATTCAATTCACGTTTTGTGGTAACGAGCTCTGATGATGGCACCGTGAAACTGTGGGATGTGAAAACTGGCGATTTCATACGTAATTTGGTCGCATTAGATTCGGGCGGCTCCGGTGGCGTTGTCTGGCGCATAAGGTATGAAACGAACACAAACGAGTTTTTCATTATCCAAATATTTCAACTTTAATGGTATTTATGGTGATTTTTTTTTTAGAGCGAACGACACGAAATTAATATGCGCAGTTGGTTCGCGTAACGGTACGGAAGAAACCAAACTAATGGTTTTGGACTTTGATGTAGAAGGAGCTTGTGTGAAATGTTCATAGAAAATGTGACAACAGATTTGCTGCAAATAAATACTACATCTAATTAAAAATACTACACCTAAGGAGCAGTAATTCACAATTGCAGCATGTGTAAACAAAAACAAAAGCAAAACACGAGTCATATGTACGAGTATGTATGTATACGGATTTCGTTGAAATTGTCCAAAGCGCTGAAATTTTGTATTGTCATGCACACGAGCGTCCTACAACTTACTGCTGGAATTTAACGTCGTAAGTTTAGTACGAAAATAATGGTTTACCCTGATGTCATGTTAAAGAAATGGCGGCAACAAAAATTGAGTGTACAGATATAATCCAGATGCTTTTGAAACTAAGAGCGAAATTATCTGCTGCAATTCACATATGATAATTGGTAATAATGTGAAGGGCGGTGCCCAATCGGAGGATGTGCATACAAACTTGGCTCTAAATATTAAGCATAACTTGTTTAAATTTTTTAAGATTAACATTAATTTAGTAGAGAACTTAAAATTCATTTATTATGCAGTAATGCAAATTCAGTGTCTATATCTTCCGGTTGGGTATAGCTTAAGTCGCTAAAATTGTGTCTAGCTCGAAGAAATACGGCAGTTATACATATGTATACCGTTGCAAACGCATGTAAAAAAAGAGCAAAACGCTGTACCGTTATAATCGCGTGTAGAACAAAAAGGGAGCAAAAAGATGTAGAGTTTAGAAAATTTAATTTTGGTAATTCGTTTTACATATTCGCACATACAACAACAAGAAGAAATTCAAAAACATTTATACACATATATTTTGTGTTAGTAGTACAACTAATTTGTATTTGTAATGTTTACATATTTCAATTAATTTAAGTTATCGAGTTTGAATTTAACACATTTTAAACGAATTCGTCTGTTGAAAACCGTGGATAAATCGTAACAATATAGATCATATTAATAATGAGAGCTTTATAATCTTATCATGTACGAGTATGCGTAGCGATTTGGTTTGCGATTATAAACATACCTACCCACTTACTTATATTGTAAAATAATGTCAATTGGAGTTGTTGTACTATTTACATGTTTCATACTTCAACACTCAGTTACATACATATATATTTCTATATGCAGATTTTGTGCATTATCGTTTCACTTGTGTTTTTATTATTTTTTTCTTTTTCCCTTACTATTGTACTGTTAAACCTTTTTATGTTGTTGGCAAAGCTTAAAAGCACTAGCAGTTTGCGAACAACAAGTATTTCAAGCATACTTATGCGTATTGAAGTAATTGTAAACGATTTTATTTAGAAACTTTCAATTGAAAATTATGTTCTTCCACAGAAACCACCTTATCGCACAGTTTTTCGTTGTGGGTTTGGTGGTGCGTAATTTGTTACAAAAAAAATTAGTAAATTTCTGTTTTGCTTTTTTTTAAACAACTCAAGTTTTAAGAGTCATCACGTTAATAGTTTTGTTTAAATTGTGTTATCAAACCAAACATTCACATACAGTTGTTAGGTAGTATTTTTTTTTTTTTTCAATTATTATTATTAAAATAATTTGTATTTTCACGATTTGTTAGCTTCGTTCATAGCATTCAGAGCAAACGCGCAATTGTTATAGTCCGTTTAAGAAACAAACACAACACCTTATTAAGGCAACACTGTCAGCATCTTTAGTTGAATAATTTCAAATATGGCTTGTTACATTTTAAAATAAGTATATTTGCCACGAATATTGCCATGCATATGAATTTTCACACAAATTTTCTGCAAAGAAAATCCGAAAGCATATTTACATATATAGAGCAAACTAAATGCTAAACAAATTGAACAAAAAAATGCAAACCTATCGCAGCTAGTAATCGAAGAATCGAAGAAGATACAACCGTACACACGAGCATAAGTTTGAATGTATAAGATTTGTGAATTTGTGTAGCAACGCACACATGCATAGGCAACGCCTCACAATGCATGATAGCTAGAGTATATACATACTACATATATATATAAATGACTATTAAGCCTTTGAAAATTGTTTTGATAAGTATAAGCAAAACCTTCGAGTTTTGGGTTTTTAATGAAATTATTATCTTATTTTATATTCGTTTATTATAAGTCACGTGGAATGACATGTGCAAGCTCGTTCGCTCGTAGCCCATTCATGTTTATCTGTCTGTCTGTAACTGTCTGTGTGTGTGTGTGTGTATGCGTGTGTGCGTGCGTATAGAATACATATATTAAGTGAAGCATAAAAGAGAAGCAAACAATTGAATATTAAATTTTAATTATAGACTGATTTATTAGTAACTAATCTATATTTTAATAACATTACTGTATCAGTTTAAGTATAACAAAAAGCATAAGAAAACAAAACAAAACAAAAACGATGCGAAAAGAATGAAAAACAAATAATGCATTAAAAGTTCAGGTCAAAAATTTTGCCGTCGCATAAAAACAACAGCAGCAGCAACAAGCGAAGCGAAATATAAAAAAAAAAACCACAACAACAAACAACAAAACGTGTTGGCTTCTCACCACAAAACATAATCAGTATATTAAAGCGTACATATATACATACATATAAATACAAATAAATATAGTTTCATATAGTGACGAAGCATTCACTTGATCATCAATTCATTATTTCATCGTTTCATCACGACGCCACTCGTTTGGGACGCCACAGACGCTTGCTTGTTGTTTGCTTGATTTGTGCGCGCGCGCAAGCGTATCAGCTATTAGTGTAAAGCATCCAATAATTAATATACTAAAACCTCTAAAAACAAATTAATTGCATATATACTATAATGGAATGCAAAACAAATACATACATATATCTATAATCGCAATAAATTCATAAATTGATTAATAAAATACAGTAAATGTAAACAAAATATATATACATGTTTGCAGTTTTATTCAATATTTTATAAACAAATCTTTCGTAGATTGGTACAACTTTTTTTTTATGTACAGACAGACAGAGAGGCATAAAAATATCAGCGCAGCCCGTCACGCTGATCATTACTATATATATATTTTTTTTTTTATAGGGTATCCGCTGTTTCCTTCCGTGCGTTACAAACTTAATATTACCGTAACTCAGACGATAGTAACGGTTTTCATAAAAATTCGCGAAAATGTTTTTTTTTTTTTTTTTGCAGTCCGGATCAAATTCGATCATATAAAATATACAGATACAAGACCGTGCATGTAGGAAAACATTTTCTAGTATTCCAAACCACCAATAATATTACATTATTTTGTTTTAAATTCATTTTTATTTTCTATTTCAAAATACTTCGTTGCTTGCAGTTTTAAAAGCTTGCAAATACATTGGTTTGACGAGTATATATTTTGTTACAAATAATATGTATAATATCGTGATATAATACGAAGTTTAAAAGTAAATGTAATAACAAAAAAGAAATACAAGAAAATACCGTTCAGCCAGTTTTTGTTAGATTAATTAAGTAAACAACGATTAGAATCATTAATACCACAATATATTGAAACTAAATAATATCTCTGCAAATATATGAGGGGGGGGATTAAACTATTCACTGTGGTAACTGTTAAAAATAATAATTAAAAAATAAATTTAATACAAAGTGATGGTATATCGTCATCATAATTATCGTAGTTACCAAGGGACGATTGGTTAATCATTCTACACTTTGGTGCGTTTATTGTTATGACCTTCGATGCCAACACTACACCGCGACATTAACTCTTGCGCAGCATTTGTGCCGCCACTGAACGCCGCCGCCGACATTGCCGACGAGGTTGCACCACCCAAACCACTAAGAGTTGCACCGCCACCATTACTTGGACGCTTGCGGTTTGGCGATGGCACCGGTGACTTTTGCTTCAAACACTCCACATCATCGAATACAACTTGTGCTCCACCGCCACATGTTGGTATAACATTGCCTTTGTAGAGCTTGGTCTCAACATCACCGTCAGTGTCGGCCTCTTGTGAAACAAGACAGTATTTGGTGTTCTTGTGATTTGTCAACTCTTTGGCATCGGTTAGTTTCGTTACAGATTTACGATTCTTTAGATACGGTTGTAGAATAGTACCAAGTGGCACAGGATTCTGTGCACGATGTTCGATCCACTTTTCGCCGGCCGAACGTGAACGGCGATGTCTGTTGTTAGCTGCAGCCATGCCCTGTCGAATAGATAAATAATTTGATAATTTCAATATATATTAATAATAATGTTATTCGCACACTTACCCTTACATGGCGTGGTGTGGCATATATTTCAGTGCGCGCGCTATGCACTTGTGTCGATTCGCCACGCGTGGCTGATGGTGGCTCTGAAATCGCCATTTTATTGTCCAAAATATCATCATTGCTATTGCGACGCACCAAACTGGGTATATCCTCCGATTGTATAATATTGGATACGAGACGTAGTTTTTCATCGCGCACGCGCATCTTTTGGCGCATTTTGTCGCGCTGTTCGCGTAATCTTATCTCCAGTTCACGATCTTTTTTATCCACCTCCACCGCTAATTTAGAAGTGAATTTCTTCTTTTGTTTCTCTTTTTCCTGTTCTTTTTGATTGAGCAGATTCTGTTGATCTCTTAATTTTCTGGTAAGTTCATCTATCTGTCTTTCACGATTACCCAATTTGTTGTTGAGTTCATCAATTGAGCTCTCGTGTACGCGTAATTTATTCTCCATGGCTATCATACGATCTCGTTCTTGTTTGTAAACAGTTTTTAGTGATGCCAATTCCGTACGTAACTGTAAATTCTCTCGCTCCATTTGCATCAAATGCCCTCTGAAATTATCACAACGAGTCTCTAGATCCGCGCACAAAATTTTTCGTTTTTCTATGCGCTGCATTAAATACTGCATCAACTCTTGTATGGCAGTCTGCGCTTCGGGACTATCGATTTTGTAATCCGGAAAACCGGGTCCCAATGAGTACACCAAACCAATATCCACATCCAGTTTGTTCGCTTCTGCATGCCCTAAGTCATTAAGATTGTTCACCGCTATTTTGAAGAGCTTGTTTGCCTTTCGACGTCCGGGAGTTAAGCCAAGATCTGGTTTGATGGGCGTGGCGCGAGCAATCTGAACCTCTTGTGTCATCTCGGCAAATTTCATTACTTGCTGAATATACAAAGTATTAACGATTATTAATAGAATAAATATCTCAAAATACCAAAAACACAAAACTTTCAATGCATTGAAAGCATAATTTGAAAATATCCTCTACTTTTATGCCTTACCGTGTTTTCGTCATAATCCTCACCGCGCGGATTGATACACACAATCATCGACACTTGTCCCTCGCCGTCGAAGTAGTTTTTAAACATATGTGTGAGTTTTGAGTCGCGGTATGGAATCTTTTTGGGTGCACTATTTAGAGGCGCCTGTTGATTCTCGCGTAAATATTCCAGGCATGTTCGTAGCGTCATTAATGAATTGTTTATACTTGAAGCTTCGCGCAAACGCATTCCCGTATTTTTTGTACGTGATGAACGTTCGCTACCTGCCAAGTCGACTAGTGATAGCTGACTTACTACAATAGTGCGTTTATCTTGTACAACATGCTCTCCTTGACAATCAGTCGGCGCTTGTACCAAACGTATATTAAATACAGAATGACTACGACTTGATTCTGCATTTAGCACTGTGTGACCCATACGCTTACGTTTCTGACCGAATTGGAAAGCCTCGATAGCTTCCTCAACTGATTTTATTTCTATTTCAGTGACACCGTGTACAAACATGTTGTGACTGGCATCTGATCGAATAATTTTGCTTTGCAAAGTTCTAAAAATAAAAGAAAATGTAAAACATATAAATTATATTTAATTAATTATAGCAATAACTTACTTCTGAGGTGCATCTTCTTCGAGCAGATCATAAACACTATTATTATAAATCTCAATGTATGTTACAAAAACTGCGAACATATTATCTTCTTCAAGTCCCTGTAAGGGTGCTGCATCACATGAGGCTTGTGAAGCTATTTCAGGATCAGAATCTTTACGCCGTAATGCATTGCGCTCACCCGCTGCAAAACGCCTATTCATTTCTGCTTGTCGTTCAAGTAGAGCGTCTGCTTCAGACAATATTTCAAATCCGTTTAATTTGTCAGGTTTGAAAATATATTTCTTTGCTTGATAGTCTGATATTGTTTTGAACAGTGCATCTAAACAACGTGGCATAATACCGCGATGACGAGAATCTCCTGTCATTGTGTACGTCTTACCGCTCCCAGTGACACCATAAGTAAATAGTAGACTATTTCGCCCACGTATTAAATTCTCAACCAACGGTTGTGCTACAGCATTAAATACATCGTTTTGTGAAATGTGTGGTTCAAAGACATGTTTGAAAATATACTGCATTTCACGATGTGCTCCTTGTTTATGTTGCAAGGCTTGATCTGGTGGCGTTAAGACCACGGTAGTTGAGTTTTTTACCCGTACACAGGACAAATCCGCATCCGATTGCAATGGTCGTACGCGACAATAAACATGCACAGGATCACGAGGCTTATTGGGATCATGGTCAGATTTACGCTCATTATGATGGGTTTGACAACGTGGCGTTTTTGGTGGACGCAATGGCGTGCGAGCGCTTAAAGGAAAATACGTATTAATTCACATTAGCACAATTATCAGTCAACTTACATAGTCTTCATTGTGATTTCGTATGGGAATTCTTATATTTTCTATTTGCAGCGTAAAATATTTATTGAAAAACACATCAAATCGAATTATGTATTTTTTATTCCATTAAACAAAAACTGAAAATTTTCGAGTCCTTGTGCCTTTCAGTTATTTTGAACATGAGCTGTCATTCGAATGACGCGCTATTTCAGCTGAAACAGGGTTGCTTTTACAAACCATTCACAAACATTTAATGTGATAATTATGAATTAGTTGATATATATCAACTACAGATGGTGCTCGTGTAAAATACCGCCATGAATTGTCAGATTGTTATTGAATAGTCGTAAACAAGCAATTTCAAAAAGGAAAGGGCTTTAGAATTGAAGCTTGGTTGATAAAGATAGCCGTAGTATTAAGGTAAATGTGAGTTATAGCCTTGACACGGCAGCGTTTATCGCGATTAATTTCGAACTTATTCAGATCCAAATTTGTAAATGACAGACAATAGCAAAAGTAGTATGGAAAGCTGCACAACTTTCCCTTATTTTAAAAATATTTTCAGTTTGATAGAATACAAATGGATAGAAGACAAACATTGCGATTGTTAGCTGCGCAGTTGGTACAAAACCACTACTTTTAAAATTTTTTTTTTAATTCAAATTTTTTATAAAAAATTGCATATTTCAAAATGAAAAATATCGGCGAAACAGACTCAAGTTAAAAATGATCAAGAAAAAATATTTTTTGTATACAGACAATTCCAATGCCCGAAGTGTGACAACAGTGAGACCTATGGACAAGGACCTTCCAAGAGCAGGGGATTAAATCTTTTAATTTCCAATAATCTTTCATGAAAGTCGATGAATGTATCAATTAAATAAAAAAATGTGTCTTAATATGCTTTATATATCCTCTGGAATCATTTCTCAAAAATACACTCGGATTTGAGGTGTAAGTGTAGAGGACCCCCTTAAGCATTGGTTGAGATGTTTTTACCTAATAATTCGACTCTACTTAATTAGTTACCGAATATTTTGGATTTACTTATCTTAATTGACAAAAAACGAATCTCAATCTAGCTTCCGCCCTGACTAAATACCACCCTACTTAATTAAGGCTTGGTAATTAATATTTTGATTTTTTTTTTTGATTACACAGTACCTGTGAGTATTTCTGTAGGTATTTTATAATCGGTCTGCATTTCTTATGTTGCCAACCGTGTGCGTGTATTAAGCTATTAAAACCTGAATTATAATTGTAAAATAATTCTGGAAATACTAGCACACATGCATATATAAAATGTGGAAAAATATATTGATTGTGTGTCAATTCATAATGCTGATAGGTGTTTGTGAAAATATCGTTCTAAAACTGAAAGTAATTTTTATAGAATTTAATAAGCAATTTTTTTCTATTTTAACAATTTTACATATGCATAAATTGCAAATTTGAAAATATAGTCCTTATCAGAGTTGTGAATTTTTCAAATAAAAAATTATGGATTAAAAAATAGATTTTCAATTTTCAATTCCAATTTTGGGATTAAAAAAAATTTTAAATTTTTAGTTCCGATCTTGGCAGAAAAAATTGTAAGTTTCATTTTTAATTCAGGATGTTTGGGATTAAACATTTTTTTTAATATAATAATAAAAATTAAAATTTAATTTTTTAATTCAACAAATGAAAATTAAAAAGTAAAGATTATAATTTTAATCCCAAACATCTTGTACAAAAAACTGAGAAAATAGTTTCTAATTTAAAAGCTGGGGTAATAACTACAAAAAATATTTTTCAAATTAAAACCTAGAATGGAAATGGATAAAATGGAAAAAGTTACATATTTTTAACTTAAACATTATAATTAAAAGCAAAAACTAATACATATAATAAAGATACAAAGAGCTAAACGATGTTAATTTTTTATTAAAAATAAGCTTACCTTTTCAAAATATTACCAAACTGGTAGAAAACGAAGTACGCAAACGCGAAAAAATTTAAATTCTTAAAGATTTATTTTTTTAATTTTTAGTTACAATTTTTTTTCTATACGGTATTTTAATAAATTTTTTATCCCATTTTTGGGATTACAATTTTTTTCCAATACACGATTTGGGATTACAAATTTAAAATTTATTTTAAAATTAAAACATTTTTGGGTTTACAAAAACAAAAACAAAAATTTATTTAAATCTTAATTTAATTATTTTTTAATGTATTATTTGCAACCTTGGTCTTTTCATAAGATTGATAGAAAGTTATTTCTAATTCTATGAAAAAAAATATATCACCCTAATGTATCTTAAAAGTTTGTATATACATAAATGTTGGAGCTCCGTGCGGCTACCGTACTTGTCACGAACTCCAACACTGTATTTCTATTAGATATAAATATGTGCATAATATTGACAGATCAGTGGCCTACTATTCGCTCGTTTATAAAAAAATTTCTGGAATCAATTGATTTTAAAGCAGTGTCACCAAGTATCCTTGGAATGATACTGCTACTCCTTACATTAAAATTTCGGGAAATGTCGAGGCATGTATAGTTTCCTAACCTTGCTACTTCCAGAGGCCGCCTCTGTAAGTTGGACCTCTTTAACTTGCTTAAATTGCAGTGCTGACTTTTGGCGTTGCTGAAATATATACAATACATACATATTTAAATTACAAACTTACAGATTTGCAGTAAAATGAAAAAAAAAATTGTATTCATATTTTGCGTTTTTTAAACGGGCGCTTACCATTTATTGCAGCTAACTCCTCACAAATACATTTATAAGCCATATAAGTTATGTATATTTATCGTGTATCGTCACATTCACTTTTTGCCGAATTTAAATACAGACAAGGCATTACGCATAAGCGCTGGACCGTTCCAGTAGCCATTCAGCATCACTTTCCAATAGAGCGTAGGCATTAAGGCCTTCTTCAAAAAGAACATTGAGTAGCGTTCTTTATTCTGCGCGATCGGGAATGTCTCCAATGGCTTCAGATCGTAGTCGAATTCAGCTAAAATACAACTTCTATAGCCGGTGACCAGCGGACACGAGGCGTAGCCATCATATGTGCGCTTCATTGCTTTGCCCTTCAGGGCAGCAATCATATTGTGATACACGACAGGCGATTGGGCGGCTGCTGAAGCGGCAGTCTTTGAGTTGGGCGATGCCGAACAGTCACCGATTGCAAAAACATTTTTATATCGCAGATGTTGCAGCGTCGATTTGTCCACATCAACAAATGCGGTCTCGTTCACCAATTCCTTGCACTGCGCCAAGAACGTTGGTGTGCTCATCGGTGGCGTGACATGCAGCAGACCATACTAAAGTATATTAGCATTATTAATGTGATTATGTTTTTTGGATATAGTTGTGTATATTTATACGTACTTTCTCCTCGAAAATCTGCTCCGGTTTGTCGAGGTCTTGGAACACTGCGATATCCTCCTGTGGTCGCACCTCAATTAAGTTTCGTCGCAAATTGACTTTGATATCGCGCTTCTCCACAACTTTCCACAGCGCGTCGGCATAGTGTTTCACGCCGAAAATGACTGGTAACGATGTATTATATGTGACTGTTATTTTATTGCGTTTATTCAACTGTGAATGTATTAATTATATAAAATTTATGATTCACACTTTTCTTTTTTCTTTCAGTGTATTTACCTTGCGGAAATAGTGCTCGGCAATGTAGACAATTTTCTGCGGTGCTCCCGGACATTTAACGGGTGAAGCGGGGAATGTGAAAATAGCGTTGCCACCCTGTATGTTTTGCAAGCACTCATAGGTACGATCCACATATTTGGGTGAGTAATTTGAACAAACTTTGCCATTTGTTATCGAAAGCGCTTCAACTAAGCCGGGTATCTGTTGAGATTATCATTGAGTAGGAGATGAAATAGGGGAAATTTAAGTTTATTTTAATGCGGTTACTCAAAATTTATGTCATCACCTGCAATATACTTTACCAATACAAATCATACATTTACATTTTATTATCAACTCTACTAATACTAACTTCAACTTCATACCAAACAGAAAAACTAAAAACCGATCAGCCATCGCACACTGTTTGCTTCAACTCAACATTTAGCTTTTAAAAATATTTCGTAGAAATCAAGCCTTATACTTCCTACCACTTACCTTATCATAGTTTAACTGCAGACCTGTTGCCACTAGTAACATATCATATTTGATATTCGTGCCATTTGCCGTTTTCACCGTATTATTTTTCGGATCGAATTCCACAGCCGCAGACTTGATCCAGTTGACGTTTTTCGGTAACACCTCTGCCATCGGTTTGTACGACTGCTCCAATCGTTTCATGCCACCTCCAATCAGTGTGAACATCGGTTGGTAGTAGTGACGCTGTACAAAAGATTTTTAAAATATTATATAATATATGGAACACAGTGTAATTGACTTTAAAAGGCGGAGTACGTACCTCTGCTGGCTCCACAACGGTTACTTTGTTCTTTCCCAATTTCGAAGATAACTTCGCCGCTAGGGCACAACCACCGGAACCACCACCGACAATCAATACTTGACAGCTGTGAATTTATTTTAGATAAATATTAAAAAAAAAATTAATATTGAACAGTTATAGCAAAAAATAGAGTTGAGCAGCCGAAATATATAATACATAAGATTTTGGAGATATTCAAGATTTATCGGGATATTCAAGAAACGAATGGTTTCGACGCGGTCGGAGTATAGGAAATGGGGCGTAAGATTAACTGCTTGTAGATCAATTATATTTTAAATCTGGATATGGTGGAGTTTAATCTATTTTAGTGTATTTCTTTAATTGGTGGTCGCTCCCTACTATATTCACAATAAAATTAGTTTGTGAATAGAAATTCCTACAAGCTTCTATAATATTTGCCATTATTGAATCTATTCTAAGTTGATCGTTATCTTTGAAGTGTTGGATCTGATACCTTTGATCCATTTAAGCCCATGTATTTTTATAAGTATCTATATATGGATTTAAGTACATCCATAGAAAGATAATTGTCAGCAGTAACTGATTTTCCGGTTAAAACGATTTTCAAGTATTATTCTGCAAAAAATTGTTGCAGAGCACCGGGCCGCCGTGAGAACTCCGTGCCCGGGAGAAAATCTCGCCCCTTTCTCGCCCATGGTGTTTAGTATAAGCCTGTTGTTGTTATATCTTGATTCAGTGCAAGTATGAAGTCATTTAAATGCAAATGTTATTCAAAACTAACGACATTTGAGATTTTAGAAATAATAATGCGTAATGAGAAACATATGTATGTATGTGCAATTGATATCCGCGCACAAAGACGCAAACTTCTGTTGCGAGCAAATCTTTCAGAACATTGTTGCGCTATTCGATAGGAAACTTAATAAAGGAAGAAAAACAACAATACGATATATACATATATATATATATATATTTTTTTTTTAATCTCCATAGTGTGAAAATTTTACAACAAACGAAACTATTTCAGCATTTTATAAAACAAATTTTAATGATCTAAGTGACGGAGAAGCTTGGAACAAACATGTTAAGAGGGAAGGTCATCTAAAGAGACGATATAAAGATATAAACCTTTTGAAATTTCGGCTTGTTATTAATTTTAAATTCAACATTTCATAATTATCGTTTTTCCTGCAGGGTATGATTTCTTTGAACTTTATTTTAATTAACATATATCTTTATACGTGCATTTGTGAACTTTATCTCAATATTGAGCGGTCGCAAAATATGTGTTCGCCGGCACTTAATTAAATATACAAACTAAATATAACAAGCATATATTATATCCATATATATTTTAGCCATAAAATTGATAACTTGCAATTTGTAGTTATCTGCGCTACTAAAAGTATTAAGTATGTATATGCTGGTTATCAGAAGAATGCAGAGTTGTCTCTGGGGATTTGAGAGTGTTCGTTAAACCTTTGCTTGAATTCACTTTTATAATATTTATGATATGACGCAACCGAAAACTATTTGCCCGTGTTCAATTCCCAGCGTACTAAAATTTTTTTTTTTTAATTTTGTAATAGTTATTACAATGATATACTTGCTAACTAATTTTGTATATTTTTAAAATATTATATTTAAATTTAGTGCAATTCCAGTTCTACCTAGAAATGAAGTTGGACTGCTCCACAAATTTCAATTATATTTATTTCAAAATAATCACTGCTAATGGGCTAAATTATTATTCCTCTAACTACAAGTTAGTGAATACCCCAATTTGACAACTAACAGTTGGCTTTACATCTCCGTACATACATATGTATTTACTTACTCATGTTGATCTCTCAGCGCTTGACCGGTTGCAAAAGTGCGAGCGGCAATGCCACCACTGTTCACATAACACCCAGCTGCGATTGGCAATTTAATGCCTGAGATTACTTTTAGCATATTTAAATATGCAATGTTTATTTACTGTTTTTAATAATATTTAATATTATTTTTCGTATTATTACTTTGATGGCACTACACAGCACTTGTTCCTTCTTTCAAAGACGATGTCACACGCTTTACTATGCTTCAACGCTGTGTCCCACCATAAGCGTATTCGTAGCACTGCACAAACATCTGTTCATGTATCAACCTTGAAAGTATCGTTCGCGAGTTTTCTATGTTTTTAAAGTTCACTATATTATTCATTTTGCGTCCGCTTTTCGTTGTGTTTCGCTTATTAACTAATAAAAGCTTTGCGACGTGCCTCTTTCCGTTGACAGTTTGGTAAATTCATTTTTAAAATTTCATAACTCAAAATTTACCGTTATGATTATGTTAACGAGAATTGCCATGGAGGATACCATGTCTTGTTTGGTTAGTAGGTGGTATTTCGGTTTGGGAAAACACAAACAAATTCATACTTCTAAAGCCTTCATAAAAGTTATAAAAATTATATCTATAAGCTAAGAAGAGGAATTGAAAATTTTTTACAATAACTAGCTTTTCGTTTCTTCAATGGTTTTGAAACCTATTTTTATTTACGCATTTCATTTGATAAAAATCAATTGTTAAAGTTTGCATCATCTTAGATAAAAAAAAACTAGCTTATGCAGCTGTCATTCCAATACTTCCGGCCTTGAGTTATACGTTTCATTAGCCACCACGAGTGTTGAGAGAAAGCTATTAACGCTTATAGCTCAAACAGTCACCGACATTCCTCCCTTCCGTACGTCAGCTGATGCGACCTATCTTACAAGTATGAGAGCTTAATGCAAATGAACACTCACCACCGCTTCTACCGTCCGCTTCCACAGACCGTATGGTCGAAAAATGATTTTTTTCGTAAAAATGAGTGAACTGAGAGTGAGAGTGAGAGTGAGAGAGCAATCCCTTGCAACGCAGGGTTGTCAATCTCGATATTTTGTATTAATTAAAAAATAAATTTGAATATACTTGAAATATTTTTAAAATAACTCTAAATCGCAGTCGAATACATTTATTTATAAATAAGTAAACTATTTTTAATAGTTGGATTTTAGTTTTGAGCTTTTACATCAAGAAAAATTATAACTAAAAAACTAAATGTGTGAAAAATCGTATATATAAATAGACAATAGCAATATTGGTGAAAAGAAAACACAAGAGAATAACTGTTTGACAAATTTGGTTTGATAGGGGTGGTAAGTACGGAAGGGAGGAATGTCGGTGATTGTTTGAGCTATTAGATTAGATACGCGTAGCAGCTTGTTTATTCGGAACCTGTTTTTGATACTCTCTCTCTCTCTCTGAAGTATTTAACCGTTAGTAGGAAATTAATATTAATTACCAATTAATCTTTTTGGCGATTAATGATTTGCTAGAAAATTTCCTATCAGAAAAAATTATGTTATTTACATATACTATACATATTATATTGACTTACTCGCAAATGCATATTCAAAACCAATCACTTGTTGGCAAAGAGATTTTTTAAGTTTTTTGCTTTGCTTCGCTCTTTCTTTTATTTGTTGCATTTTTTGCAACTATGTACATTGAATACTGTCAGTTTCAGTTTCTCATATGTCTATGCGAGTAAAAGCTTTACTGTTATCAACTATGTTTTTATGCTCCATTCTTTGTGTATTTTTCTTTCGACAATATTTGTCGCCGGCCACAGTGGTTTGTGATATAATTTTGTGTACTTAAAAAAACTTATTTATACCAATTCAGAACAGCTACAGAACTGTATGACTTGTTTACCCAATTTAAATTACGTTTGGAATTTTGACTTCTGAAGATCTAGCGCTAATAAAGAAGGCTTTCTGTCTAATTTTAGTTCAAAGTAAGGTGATTTTTAATTTTCGTCAAATGCAAGGAAATCCATAATTTTTGCATTAAATTTAAATTTTTATTTAGTATAGTTAGAATTAACTGATTTGGGTAAAAGATGCATCGTTTTGATCCATAACTTGCTGCCATTCTGAAAGTAATTTCATAATGCCTCTTTAATAGAATCCCTTGTCTCTATTGTCAACTGGGGGACAGCCGATTTTTACAATTTTCTTTGGCAAATTTTTCACCAGCAAAAGCATATGCCTTAGACAGGAACAGGTAGTGATCAATTGGTGCCAGGTTCGGACTATTACGTGGATGCATAAGAACCAACATGTATTGTATATATGATTCTTCGCCTTGTTAACTTTTTAAGCTAAACAGGGTGGTTATTGACGTAATTAAAAAGCTTCAGTGAGCTTATGAGTCTATTTGGAAAACAACTTCATCGACACGTACTTCATGCTCAAATCATAAGAATTCTTTCTTATGACGATTCGACGTTTCGCCGATTTTAAAAATATATTTTGTCTATTTTTTCAACATTTTAACTTGTAGTTGAAATAGGTTTGTTATTGGATATTTTCAACCATTTTTAAGACAACATTTTTTGTGGAAAAAATGCAGCTTATACCAAAAAGTGTCTAAAGTTGCTAAATTCACAAAAAACCGAAAACCGAAAACCATAGTTTTACGTCCAAATGAGACTGTTACTGTCTAACGAGTCAAATCGTTACACACAATGTACAAGGGGGCCGTGCCAGAGCACAGTTGCTCAAAACAATAACGAATTGATAATTCTGAGCAGTGTTTAGAGTTGGTAAATCATAGTAAACCGGGGTTTTCCTGACGAAATTCGACAATGGATGAAATATGGTTAAAATACTTTACTACGGAATTCAACCCAAAGCATAGAAGGATTTTCTTAGAATAATTTTCGTTGAGTACCTTGAGTGTTTGAAAAACGAGATTGTGGCCCATTTAACGAAAAAGGAATTGCTATTGCATTAAGACAACAGTTTCTCTTAAAACGAAATGGAATTTTCATTATACTCGGCATGATCGTTATCTTTTACAATAGGTACAAACTGCAGATATTCAAAAAGTATAAGCATAGAAAAAATATTATATCTAAAAAACTGAGAGCCTCATCTCAATGTTTTATCATTCCTGTAAGTGAGATATGATTTGGTTAATACAGGTTGGTAGAAAAGTTTCTGCGCTCGAAATGAAAAAATTTGGTTTTTGGTACGAAATAAATTTTTTTATTCAGCATAATCTCCCTCAACTTTCATACACTTATACCAATGATCCTCCAATAATTATATGCTATCCCTATAATGACTTTCTGGAAGCTCTGCAAAATGCCCGTCTACGGCTGTAATAGCTTCTTCATTCGACGAAAAACGCTTCTCACGAAGGAAATATTTCAGGTTTGTGAAGAGGTAGTAGTCGCTGGGAGACAAATCTGGTGAATGCTCAACCAAATCGTGTTTTAATTCGTTGAATATTGTCATTGTTAAAACACCATTGTGAGCAGGTGCATTGCCTTGATGAAAAATGATTTTTTTGTGCTGCAAATCAGGTCAAAAGGCTGCAATAATATTCAGAGTTGATTGCTTTACCTTTCTGCATATAATCAATCAACAAAATTCCTTTTGTATTCCAAAAAATTTATGTCATAACCTTCTTTGCTGATCGTCGTGATTTTACCTGCTTTGGAGCTGTACAACCAGCTTCAGTCCACTGTAAACATGTGAAAAAAAAATGTTGGAACTAGGAGTGATATTACTTGATAAGCACTATTTACTTTTCAACCAACCTGTACATTTAAAAAGCATGCTTCCTAGGAATTTCTAGAGTTCAACTGGTGTGTAGATTCTCTGTTGCCCCTATTTTCTATCAAGAAGAAATTGAATTGGTTTTAAAAGTTGAGGCACTACGACTAGACAAACTATATTATTTAATAGTTGGAAGATGCGCTGCTTCTACTGAAAAATTTATATGAAATTAATCACACAAACTCTCTTTGATGATGACTCATCTTCAGCTAACCCAGTTATATGCTTGTATAGTAGTATTACTAAACCAATTTGAAATTCTTCAATTGATTATCGGCTAACTTAGAATGTCTACGCATTCCTGTTATACAACATCTTTGTCCTATATAAGAAACTGATCGTCTTCGGCTCCGATAGTTAAACGGATGTTTAAAAAAATTCATTAACTCAATTACTCAACTACAAAATTCAACGACACACATTCATTCTACTAATACACATACATATATATTTGACAGATACATATACATATGTATGCGGTTGCTCCTATCCCGACGTGATATATGTGGGAAGCGTACATAGTATGTACTTTTCTGACAAATGACGAATGCCCAGAAATGTCAGCACAATGCGATTTGCATAAGAAATAAGAAATGGTTGGTTGCTAAGCGAAAGTATTTCGAAAACTGGACAAAACTAGTAAAAAAAGTTGTCGAAATGCTAAGTGCTGGAGCGAAAATTTGAAATTGTAATCACAGTTGCACATCGATCGCCAGATTGCAATTGAATTGAATTATCGGCGAATACGAGTTTATGTCGGAGAAATGCTAAATGCATCTGATGATGAATTAAATTGGCATTCAACGACATAAAAATGTTAATATTAACGCCATGGCTGGATGATTGGATGGATTGGCCATGTGATTGCACGAAAAGCCGGTCGAACATAAAACTGCACATACATATGTATGTTTTTGTATGTGTATAGGTTTAATTCAATGAATCAACATATACATATACATTAGGGTGGGTTAAAAAAACGAAATATTTAAATTAAAAGCTGATACTTAGAGCACTTTATTAGAGTATAAAGCACCTTTTTCGGAGTTTTTCTGAGTAAAAAACGAAGAAAATAACATTCGTTTTTTTACCCACCCTAATATACATATACTATACACAAATATATACGAACAATTCGGTATGTCTTTGCACGTATACATTTTTATATCTACATAAATATGTAAACATACTAACTTTTATTACCTCTGGAATATGCCAAAATTTATTTTAACCCATTTACTGTTCTATATTTTTAAATTCTTCCGAAATGCTCAAAGTTCAAAAATATAATTTTCATTTCATTAAAAATTTTTCAAGGCAAACATATTTTCAGGATCAAAAAGACTTCTAGTCCAGAAAAATTTTCCGGATCCCAAAATTGTGAAAACCGAATCCTAAAATCGTAGGAGTCAAAACATCTGTATACAATATTAAAACTACAATATTTAATAAAAGTATGTCTTAGAGCTATAAAAAGTTGCCTAACTTTGACAATTTTCCCATACTGGGTCAATTTGCGTAATACATTTTATCTGAAGCAAAGTAACAACCGGGATCTTAACAATCTCGTACATACTCGTATATACGACTTGTTTAGCAAACACGAATGTTCTAAGACGAACGCTTCGACAAGGGATTGAACGGGGCAACTTTTTTTTAGTGTTATAGTATATATTTTTTTAAAGATCCTAAAGTGTGCTCTAAGCGTCATTTCTTGAAAATTCCTGATTGGCTTAACTCTTTAAGGCTTTAGTTAATATTTTTATTAATGCGGGTGTTATGTATTTTAAAATAAAATAAGCCTAAGAGATTATATCGGAAAGAGTCGTAGTTGCGAACCTATTTCACACCTGTTCAAGATTTGTGGTCAGAACAATAAAATCATGCCCCTCGTAGAGTATACGTGGTTTTGCCTAGATAATTTAATGAGTGATATACATATATACTATAAATATATAAATGTATTATAGGCCGGGTCCAGAAATATGGCTTACTCCACTGTAACTACCTGTGTCAATTTGATATGTTTTAGCTTGCGCTCTGTTATTTTTCGATTTTCACAATTGGCTATGTAGACCCGTTCTCCCCTTTATAAATTAATCTACAATAATTTAAATTCCCAGTATTAATTTATGTATAATATTCTAAACACTTTTCAACTTATAACCGTTACCCGCAGCAATTTTACAAGTATATTTGTGCATATGTATATACACATAAGTACATATGTATGTATTTGCATACACCGTTTTGATATTCTAATGCAATCGAGCGGGTGGAATGACAAATCAGCGGGTTATGAACTCCCCTCAAGGATATATGAATAACAAGATTGGAAAAAATATTTGTATAATACAATACATACAATGCTTAGAAGATTGAATTGGAATAAAAGCTGACGTCATAAGTTCAGTGGGTATAGTATCTATGTAAATAAAGTTGTATATTTTTACATAAATGCTATTATTGAAAACTGTAGTATTTTTTATATTGGACAATGAAACTATTTTTTTTTTTAAAATGCGTTAGAGCTTATGTAATGACTAAGCGACTTTTTATTTTTTACATATAATTGTATAATACATACGAGTATGTATATCTCATTACTAAAATATTATTTTCTTCGAAAATCTACCGTACAGTTATCTTTTTTCTGAAAAATTATGAGGGGTATGTTCTAAGAAAGATCCTTTTATAATGAAGGTAGCCGGATAGAAAGTTGAAAAATAATAATAATAAAAACTTTTAAAATTGGGTATCACTTTAGTCCATATCTTCACTATTTCACATCTCTCAGAAATAACTTGATAGTTATTGGCGGTAACATGGCTTTTAAATCCTCTGGAAAAAAAATTGTAAAACCATTTTGTTGGATAATCCCTTTAAACACTTCTATTGAGATATTAGACTCAACATATTTTTCAATTTATTATTCTTCAGCACTAGTCCGTAAAGCAATGATTTTCAAAATTTTGTGGCGTCTGATTGACTGGGATTTGTTACAGTCTCATAATGTATTGTATTCATATCACCTGTTCGCACTTCAACTCTTCGCTAACTAGAGCGGCAACGTCTTCGAAACCTATCCGTTCGTTCTGTAACAGTAGATCTTCATTTATTTTAGAACAAATCTTTATTACCGACCTCAAAATAAGCTCCTGGGCCAATACAAGCATGCCAACGCTTATTCTTATTTTCTATGTACTTCTTATAAGTCTCGACTGGGATGGCCTTCAGTGGCTTCAGCGAATTTTAGTATATATATAACTGTTTTGTTTGCAATTATTTAGATTAAAACCTTTTTGTACGATATATTTAATGACTTCACCAATGAGTTTGAGCAGCCACCTACGGCCAACAATTGCAACACTTGACGCATTGACGTATTAGCTCCTCACCAACTGTGGAGCCAAACACCGTTAATGAGTCATTGATATGAATAAATGTGTTATGTAAATAATATTAGTCTATGCATGGTTTTATTATTATTACTATTATTTCATATTTATAAAACGTCAAACGCGGTAATTTGCCATCCATACATAATTTGATGCCGTTAAATGCGCTGATACAGCAATTTCGGTCGCCACATGAGCAATTGAGATGTCAATTTAAGAATTATCTATGTCCTCAATAACCCGTTTGATTGAGTGACGTTATCACCAAGCATAGCTGATTGACTGCAATGTTACTGTTAAATTGGCTAATCTAAAATAAACCGTTAACTAACTGTTGTTGCTTATTGTGTTGATTGTCGCCAAAAGCGCTGACTAGTTAGCTGGCTAATGAGTGGCTTTTCAACCAATTGATGACATGCTGTGGTGAAATGACATGAAGCCCTTTGAATAAATTGACTTGAATCATACATATATCGTAAATGTATTTATGTAGTTATTGTAGCCATTGTATTGATGTGCTCGCGTGGTTCCTGTCTGCCCAAACATATATGTATATGTAGCGTACAATGCCGATTGTATTTACCTCCTGGAAAGTAGATGCGGGGCACAGTGTTACATTCTTAACATATTTCTTAAATGTCAAACAATACAGAATAATGATGCTTCGAGGGAATTTTTTGGGAAATCTTAAAATGAAGTCTGAATAAAAAGATTGGTTTAGGAAAATGTTACAGAAGTAAATTCTGAATGAACCGACCCTTACGGATATGAAAAAGCATATTCTGGTTTGAACCTAAGATATTCCTTCCTTCTGCTATGTTCTTTCAGAGTATACATAGTAACTAATCTTATGTTAAGCTCAAATAACAATTTGTATATGACAAAATAAAGTCATAAATGGATCACATCATCCATTGTTAGAAAGAACTATTAACACTTTGTTTTACACCTATGACGATAGTATCCAATCTGTATAGTACCGTCAAGAAAATATGGAAGAAAAATCAAAGTTTAAAATTCAAACTCATTTGAAAATAGTCTCTATAAAAGCAGTTCAGACCCTTATAATCCACTGTACCCATAATGTATAGTAATTTAAAGTTTTTGTGAGAATTTTTTGTTTGAATGTATTGTATATATGTATTATCGCCTTTAAATAGGCCTCTTTTGAGCCAATAAAATCATGCCAATTCTCAATCCAATTTTAAATATCTTGTTATAAGCCTCTGCTGGGATGACCTTCAGTGCCTTTCAGCGAATAATGGTTTTTATGCTTTGACGTCATATTCATAAATCCACGACCGTCGAGTAAACTATAGATCATGAAAACTATGTTTAATTAATGTTGCTTAAATTCAAGGAGTTCGCACATATTTTGCTTTAAAGGAAAAAAATCTCTTATAATTTCAAAGCTACAAACAAACCATAATATAGAACGATACAATAAATGTCCAAGGCTTGGTGTCTGCTAAGAGCTGCAATAGTTTTGAAGTATTTATGAGTACGAGTACTTACTTTAGACCTATTTATAACACCGGACACTTAACTGACACTTAGGATACTCTTAACTGACACTTAGGATACTTAAACATTGACCAATTCATCTGCTCTTTGCTTGTTATAATATCCTCTGGTAAGGTATCCAGATTTCAATCTCTTGTGAATTCCGAAATTATATTATTTTTTATGTTTTCACTATGGACTAATTACTTTATTTTATAAAGAGTAATTGATTTCATTCTACTAGCCTTTTGTTAATAAAAATAACTTTATATAATGTTACCAATTTTTATTTTAAGCAGCATATGCAAATATAGTTTCATTAAACGCTATTTGTTTAAATCTTAATAACTGCGTTGACGTGGAAATGTCAGAAAAAAATACCAGACATGATTGATTATGTGTATCCTTCGAGAAGCCTTACAAATGTTATTGCTTATACTAAATAAATCGTGATTAAAAATCGACTCATCAGTTGGTTTATACCATATATGTATGAATACTTAAAACACATACATATGTACGTTTATCTTAAAATATATTGGTTTTAATTAACTTTTATTTTTTTGTGTTATTGTTACGTGTCAATTGAACGGAAATTATGATCAATATTTCAGCAGTTGACTATTTATTTGGCGAACCTCGGTGCTGACTCAATTTATACGTCATTTGTATGTAGATACCCGTTATAATTTATGTAAGTATATTTGTGTGTTTATGATTGAAATCAAAGTTCTGATTCATTCAATATGACGTAAGTGAAACAGATATTTAATTTTTTAGGAATATAAAGCTAATTGTCTTGCTTTCCGATGTCATAGATGTCTGGATGTAATATTTTATTTAATGGTTAGTAGAAAAGCTCATAGGACACGTAAATCCTTCTAACATTTCTTTAACAGACGAATCTTTTAAGAGCCTTAGGTTTAATTTTCAGACCTTAATTCCGGAAATATTTAAAAATCAAATGAATACATATATTGGTTCTGTATTTTCTAACTATTCAAAAAATTTTGTCCCAACGAGAGATATTCGATGGAATCATTATATATACCATATTTATAAGGGTAGCTTTAGTTTACAAATTATGAACATTTTGGAAAAAAGGCAATTTATTCCTCAACATAGTCTTCTTTAAGCTCGATTAAATTGAGGCAAAGTGATGCTTAAACTTCTTTAACCCAACTGAAAAATTTCTGAAGGTATGCATTTATAGTAAATCCCCATTCGAATCAGATTTCTGTACGGAGAATTATTATTTTTTGTTCAAAAACAAGAAGAAGTCGCATGACGACAAATCTGAAGCCTACATAATTCGATCAACTTGACAGTGGGCTGATGCGTTATCATGGTAAAAGTACATTGAGAAACCGACGAGCGAGTACGAGTCAAACTATTGTTTACAGTCGCCCTTGAAGAAGAAGAGTCACCGATAGAGCATCCAAGCGCTCTACGATTTTACTATGCAACTCCCCTTCCAAACACAAGAATCGATTCTCATTGGATTAACAACACTACGTGTACATATCGTGTGAAATTTTCATAAATTTCTCTTGCGTTATCCTAGCGGTGAGCCTAAATTCTTATTGGACAACCCTCATACATATGAATATTAATAACTTCTATCAAAATCATAATTTAACAATTGATTTGATTGATGAGGCTTGAAAATACTTCAATATATTGTTTTTGAAAAAATTACTATCCTCTACCTCAACTTGTTTAGGCAATAATGAATTGAAATATTTGCAGCCACACTGTACTACATAGCACCAGCAAACCACTCTTAACGGGTTATTACCAATTCGGTAGAGTTTCATCCCACTTTCATTGATAATTTTTTGGAGACAAATCTTTCAAATGTTGAAAGCACACATCAGCAATAACACACAAATGTTCACATGAATTAAACACGTGAGAGCCAATTATCAAATAAGCAGATTTTTCAAGAAAGTTGCACTCTCTTTAAGTACGTGGCCGCGATCAAAGTGGTCGTAGTTATGAAAGTTCATTGCTATTAAGGGCTGCAGTTAGCACTACAGCCGGATGCTTGTATGTGTGTGAGTTCTTTATTAGTGTAAATGTTTGAATTGGTGATAACCCAACTGTAACATTACAAATGAGCTTAAGTATGGCAGTAACCCTGTAGAGAATTCTAATAAATCGTAATGAGAGCAAGTACATCAGGAACAAAGTGTTGTTAAATATTTATTTTATTGCTTATAAATAAGTATAGGCGCGGTGAACTAGAAAATGATTTTGATCTCAAAAATGAAGTCGATTACGAAAATTATGAAAACCACGAATTTAGTGCAGTTTATGAGTAAGTCTGAAGTATATAAGTTTTTACTCTAATGCCTATTATCTGTTCGTTAATATAAACAAATGTCCTTGAGAGAATTATAATAGAACCGCACAGTTTCTTTGAAGAGTTTATCCTAAATAATCTTAAACTCTGATAAATTGTCTCATTTGACACACTTTCGCTCACGAGATTAAAAATTATCTGTTTCCGCTGGACACAGCGATACAATTTACGTTGGAAGAATTTACCGCTTATCGATTACATAGAAATACACTGCTGACGGCGCCTTAGTGCATAAGAATACGTGACATTAAAATTATTTGTTCCTGTTTAAGATGCATTAAATATTTGCACTTACTGCTGCTTATTTGACAAGAGTATTTCCAATGAATTTGAATACATTTTCTTTGGAATCGTGTGCAACATACATAGGTATGTATGTTTCTCACGAGGTACGATATTATAGTTTTGAAAATAACCAAAAAAGTTCAAAAAGTTGAAAAGTGTTGTATACTGAAAATTAAAAGGGGTTACTTTAGTCAAAGATTTTGAAAAGTTTTATATTTTTTTGGCTTAAAGTACACTTTAAAGTTCTAAAACCAAGACTCAATCGGTGGAATTAAAAAAAAAATTGATTGTCTAATACGGTCTAGTGTCGAAACGTTTATTCAGTTAGCTTCAGCACGTAAAACTTGAAACAAGGGTTTTCTCGAACCGTCTCAAGTTAAGTGACGACGGTACTGGAAGACTATCACACATTTCCATTTGAAATTTCAACTGTAGCTTCATCGTAATATTGTTTTATTTATTTTTTTTATACCCTGCACAATACATATATTAACTTAGCCACGAAGTTCGTTACGCACAAAAGGAAACGTCGAAGATCTTAAAATATATATATAAATGAAATGACAAGCTGAGTCCATTTAGTCTGTCTGTATATATACGAACTAGTCTCTCAGTTTTTAAGATATCGATCTGTGGTTTTGTCGTCCGAATAAGGTATATCAAACTGATCGATCCAAATCAAGTCCTTATATGGAAATATTTTTTTCTTCTGGTTAAAGTGATTCCGAAGATAGGCCCATTAGCAGCCATTTTGTATCAAACTATTAATCCCCTTTGTTTTATACTTTTAAATCATATTTAATAAAGCTAAAAAGGGGGAAATTTGATTTCACTTTTCTTAGCCGCAGAATAAATGGTCAAAGTTAGGCTATTTTTGAGAGCTCTAGACTAGCTCTGCAAACATGTATTCATACTTCTTACGTTTTCGAAAGTCTGATCTCTGGTACTTCATAATAGAGTGGTGGTTTTTGATTGAAAATCTTTTTTTAAATTTCTTTAAAATATTAATTAGATTTCATTTTGGTATATGACAAGTATAATAATTGTAGAATACCGTATAGCAAATCGTAACTATGCATTTTCATATTATTTGAATATTTGGTAGGCGCAAAATTCCAAATGCTCATATCTCCGATCACGCCAACGATTCACACACATACGAATATTATCATATTTGCATATGCAAGTACATATGTATATACACTGCCAAAAATGAGAACGGAAAAGTCAAGCACACATACGCACACGCACTCATGATCTAACTGGCATGCAGTCAGACCACCCATGCACACATGTATTTTACCAGCGCGAATACCGACACAGTTAGCACTACACGCATACAGCGACACCCCAATGCCGGAACGACGTCGCCGTCAGCAAGAAAGTTTGCGTTGGCGGCAGGTAGTGATGAGCAAGCATCGTTGGCATCGTTGCCGTTGTCGTTGACAACAGCGCGGCGGCCATTCCAGCAAATCGGCCATAATTGAGCTCCCCTACAAACACACGAACGCACACACAGGCGAAGCGTTCCCTGCATTGCACCGATAGGAGCCGCAGCAGCAGCAGCAGCGGCACAATGGCTATGGCGATGGCAATGATGACAGCAGCGACGGAGGCTGCGCTGCTGCTGCGTCACACTCTGCGCTCCATGTTCAATGCTGAAAAAACAGTGGCGATATTGAGGGATACTTGTTGATTCCGATATAAAAGCCTGAAATGCCGGAGCACAATTCACAATTCATTTTAAGAATTTCACCGCAAAGGATGTGCTAAATCAGTGGGCAAAAACATAAAACAACAAAATAACTGTTAATTTAAAAAAAATATATATATTTCAGTTTTGCAAAAAGCAAAGTGCGAAAGCTTTGGTTCGCCGACATTTGTGGGAAGTGTGAAGTGCGAATTTCGTGCGAACGTACAATTATTATTACTTTGAAAAATATACAAACTGTTGTTGTGTTTATACAAAAGAACACATAACTATAAACAATCGTAAAAGTCAGGCCATAAAGCGTTTTCTCACAAAAGTAAACATCAACCGCAGATACCGGACAATTGCAGATTTCGCTAAGGATTCGCTTGACAAATTTGGAGCATTAAATTATTCAACAGCAACAAACAAATAGCGAAAGCATATAAAATGCAGGTATGTTTCTACACTTAAGAGTTGTTTGTGTAACTTTGATTTTGCAAAAACAGAATTCCCGCAATACGATTTATTCAAGTTGTTTACATTTTTTCGGCTTTCAAAAAGGTATAAGAAATAAAAGCTAACCCATGCTCAAAGCATAAAGTGTATCAGTGGAATGTATATTTATATATGCATATACATACATATACACATATAAAAATTACTTTCAAGAAAAATATTCTTCGTTTTATTGCTTTTTTTTTACTTTTCTGTCTTAAAAGTTAACGTTCACAGTTTAAATATTCTATTATCAAGCAAATGGAGGTAAACTAATACTGAAATTTGTTTAATTTAACAACAAAAATGCATTAAATTTTAGGGTTGCGAGTTTTCTAATTAAGAAATTCCAAAATTTTATTTTAAAAATATATCAAATATTATTTTTTTATTTAAAATTTGGAGTAATAAATAAAAAAATATTTTTCAAATCAAAAGCTGAAATAAAAAGCGATAAGAAAAAGAAAGAGGTGCATATTTCTGAAACAATATTAATTCAACTTTATCGATCATTTTATAAAATGCGCTTCTCTTTCACAAAAATAACCAAATTGCTAAACAACGAAGTACGCAAACGTAAGCAATAATTAAAAATTCAAAATATACATTTTTTTTAAATAATTACTTATAAACTTGGAATAAAAAAGTTGCAAAAAGCGCATCAACATTATATTTTAAATTCTTCAAACCAGTCTTTTTAAAATATATTAATTAATTATAAATTACAATTTCGGGATTACAAAATAAAATATAAAATATTTAAATATTACTTTAGTATTTGCAGTTCTGATTTTAAGCAAAAATAATTTGAAAGTATTGCCGAAATAAATTTTAATATTTTATAATTTTTATTACATCCGCTCAACTAATTAAAAGTTTTCCTACAAAAAAATTAAATAAATAAATTATGAATATATTTTTAAAAGAAATTACTTTCAAAATAAAACAAAAAAAATCTTGTTAATATATAACAGAAAATAAAATTAAAGTAGCATAAATAACTGTTTAATCTTCAAAATATGTTTAAAAATTAAAAAATAAAAATGTATCTTTTCTCCTTAATATTAGATAAAATCCTCTTATTCCTTAATATTAGATAAAATGAAATAACATATATTTTTCCATTATTATTATAGTTTTCTTAGTTTAAAACACAAATTTTCAAAACAATTCATTCCTTTGTAATGAATGTTTCTCTTGGGTTGACAGTTTTTTTTCGATAACAAGATCAAATTCTTAAAAATATATTTTATTTTAATTTTTTATAATACTAATTTATCTCCAAGTCGAGGCACAAATTAATAATGAATCGAATCTAAAATTAAAAATAAAAATTTGATCAACTAGTTTACCGGCGGGTAATCGCAGAAACAAAACACTTGCATATACTTTTCTCTAAAGAATATAATTTTTTTCAAGAAATGAATCTTTTCTCATTTCTCTTTCTTTTTATCTTATTTCTAAAAATTATATATATGTTTCCTTAACTTTAATTAAACAATTGTAATTGTATTTACCCTAGTAACGTTTTTAACATCAACAACAGTTATTCGCGTTTTTTATTGTTTGGCTTCTTAATTTACTAGCATCACCAGTCAGCTTTGAAGCCCTAAAAGTATGCTTCAATTCCGGACTAGTAGCTGTTATTGCTGCTGCAAATTGAATGTTGTGAAAGAGCATGTTAAAATTCCTTCACAGCTACCCAGCATTAAAGTAATTTGATATAAATGAATTCCATATTTCATTTAGATAGATGATGCAATGCAATCGAATTTTTGAAAAAGATAAACTATTGAAATTATAATTTGAAACATTAAAGGTGCTCTAGGTAATTTTTATCCTGTAAAATGAAATTAATCTAACAATTCTAGTTATTGAATATTATCTTATAATCCAAATTATCTTTTAGACAAGTTCAAGTACATTCCAATATCTTAATTACTCAACTAAAAACAAATTGGTTGGAGTTTAACTTTTAAAAGATTATAAGTAGATAGATTAATTTCGAGGTATGCACCGCGACTTATGGTCTATTGTGCCCTAAAAAGAGGGTGTGAAAAAAAATAAATAAATATAACCACATTGTCGAATATGTTTTGGTATAATTAATTAAAGAATTACTTGAAGTATATCTTGCGCATTTTTTAAAATTAATTGTATATGAAAGTTTTATGTTTTAGTTTCCCGATTCAAATAATGTCCATAGACCAATTTTAGACTTTTCAATAATAATTTTTAGTTCTCCTACGAATTACATATGTAGACGCACAGATTCTAAATCAAATTATCAGTGTATGTGAGAACAAAAAGGACATTATATTCTTACACATATCAATTCATTCTTAACTCATTAAAAAAAAAACTTGTGTAGTGGCGAATCGAACAAACTACTTTCATAAATTAAATACAGTCAAAGAGAGGCATACGCCGTACTAGATTCGCTAAACCTTAGATTTGAACCAATAACATGCAAAATCTAAATGAAGCAGTATTATTATACTATATTAATCAGATATGTATACACATACTCCCGTGTACTCCATTCAACTTTTGTTGTTGCTTTCAGATATATACGTATGCTAATAGACCACATATAGGTTTTTTCATCAGACATTTCGCTATATTTATTATTATTTTTTTGTATTTAGTTAATCAGTTCATATTTGTTTATTAACTAAAAATAAGCCGTTATCTGGCGATTGGCTGCGTGCTCATGATCGCACTTTTACACATCCACACGTATATAGATATGTGTGACGACACATTCGCCAACTAATTGACGCACGAGATTATGTTACATGTAGACACGAAATATGGCTATTGAAATATTAACAAATATTATTGTTATTAGTTTACATTAACTAATTCGTATAGTGTGAATAATATGGCTTCTGAATTACCCAAACGAAATTGTTCACTTGAAATCTAGCTAATTGACATCAGCTATCGGCCAAAGTGCCATGCTGCATTCAATAATACAATGTATGCATTTACTTAATTGGAAGGAAAAATTCTACGAGCTATCATTATTATTGGTGGCCAACTATTGACTACGTGCGTCTTCGATCGTCACACGGTCGCTGCTTCATTGTGATCGACTTAAATGAGCAAGTGCGCCGGCGTTGTACCGGCGAATGTGCAACGGGACACGCAAGCCAAAATCAAAGTTTAGCTACAGTGCTACAAAAATTCTCACATATACAAGTGTTTGTATGTGTGCAGTATGTAAAGCTAAAAAAAAACAGTTTAGATTGGTTAGCAACAGCGCGCTCATTGCAACCAAAAGACAATTATTTATAAAAATATGTGGACGTGTTGGGCGCCATTAATGCATCTCAACGAACACACACATAAGCACATATCTACGCACATTTATATGTAAATTGATGCAAGTATATTTGCTTGCAAGGCTTTGTTTCCAATCAAACTGCTGAAATGGAATTCCTTGTCATTGGCAAATTGCAATTTCAGATGTGCAAAAGCGCACGCAAGCCACTGTGAACACATACATACATATGTAAATATGTTCATATTGTATATATGTATGCATGTATATGCATTCATAACTGCCAAATCGCAAATGGCAAATGTGAGTCAACGCGTTTCGAGTAACAAAAAATTAGTAAATATATGCTGATATTAAAAAAAAAAAATAGATTAACAAAAGTTTTGTTGCATAATAATGGCATAGCTTCGAAATTAAAGCTACATTTTTAAAATTAATAAAAGGTATTGTTTAAAGTATATTTTGAAAACTTTAAAATTTCGCCATATTCACGTAAAATAAGAGTAACTCCATATATAAAATCACTTTTTTATACTGCTTTTTCAAGCACTAATCCACCTCTTACTCATATAAAAACTTGCTTCATTCATCGCATGCCAAATTTCAGAGCACTCAATCTGAAAAACTCATAATAAATTGCTTTACATCTGAGACTTTTCTTAATTATTGGATATCCTCTTATAAGATAGTTAAATTGTATTATTATAAATTAAAGGCGACCTTTAAAACCCATCGAATTTCAATATGAAACTTTTGTGTCCGAACAACATTCGTTGATTTAAGATTGTCTGCTAAGAGTCGACGTTAATAATATTAAAACAAATGCCAAACATATTTTAATCTATTCACCTTATGACAATTTCAACTGGGAGTGAGATGAATTAAATCGCATTTCTTGCCTTCAGACTTTATTAAACACTTATTTGAGCCGCGATTTTAGTAGATAATGGCGACTACTGTGACAATTCTCGGATTCCCCATTTTCAAAAGGGTCCATGAGTGATGGTGATATTTGAAACAAAATCAAAAACACAATCTCAATGTATAATATATAAGGCTTGCTGGTAAAATTGAAATTAATCAAGTTGCCACAATATTGCGAACTTGTTAAAAAATGTTACTGAAAAAATTAGCAGTAAAATGATTATTAAACAATAAAAAACATTAACCTCGGCTACACCGAAGCTACCATATAATATCCTTTACAGATGCAATTCTTATAACATAAAAATGTATAAATAGTTCTTTTTCTTGATTTGATTGATAATTTTGACTGGCAGCTATATGCTATAGCGATCTTATCTGCTTTGGACCATAATCCATGCAAAATTTCGTAAAGATATCTGTTCAAATAAAAAAGTTTTCCATACAAGAACTTGACTGTGATTAGTCAGTTTGTGTGCAGCTATATGCTGTAATGATCTGATATTGGCAATTCCGACATATGATCAGCTTCTTGGGGAGAAAAGGTCATATGCAAAATTTCATACCGATATCTCAAAAATTGGGGGACTAGCTCGCATATATACCGAAAGACTGACAAGTGGATATGGCTAAATCGGCTCAACTAGTCACGCTGGTCATATACATGATGGAGGCTCCGACGTTTCCTCCTGTGTAATACAAAACTCTGGGCAAACTGCTTAGTTCTGAAAAAAACGCCTTTTAAGTTTAACTTGCTGAAGCTAACTGACGCTCCATCCTCGACACTATCTCGCTTAGACGGGACACCTTTTTTTTTGGCGTCCTTTCAATTAAATATTATTTTTAGGTCTATAAAGTGTACTTTACGCCAACTTTTTTCAATTTTTGAAAAAAACTGGCCTAACCTTTTAAGAAGAATGAGCATATTAAACTTATGAAATATATAAATGATAATTATTAAGTATCACCTAAAAATTAACCGTTTCACCTTCTGCTTGTAGAGCACTGTACTTGTGAGATTTAAAGAAACCATAAATGTACATTGGTACTTTAGTGCATGCAAACATAAAAAATATCACGTGGTCTCAACACTTTTTGATACATGTGTACATACACATACTTAATTACAAATAAACACATTTTCAATAAGCATAAACATTTACATACATACTACAAATGTATGTTATCGAAGTCGATGCGCAAATGTCACGCAACAATTAGCGCTCCTACCGTCTCACGCATGCACATAATCACAAACATACATACACACGCATACACATGTGGAATTGTGCTACTACAATCAACCATAAAGAGGGCGCGGCGTTATCAATATCGTCAACTGCTGCAGCGTTGGCAGTCGCAACAGCAACAACAGCAGCGGCAGCGATGACGAGGTCACATTCATAAATACGGTGAGACGAGCCCCCAAAATCAATTCATTCGTTGATTGAGCAACGCAGCGCTTCGTACGCATACAAACAGAGGCAAAGGCAAACGTACGCACTCACACACACACACACAGCTCGTACAGCATACCAACGTTCGTCGCAGTATTTGAATGGCTCACGACGTTTCGTATAAATATTTGTGCACACCTTCGTGCCTACATACCTACATATGTAGGATGTGAATGTGTGTATACTCGAGTAGCGTTGCCTATAGAGCATATAATCGTACTTCCCAGCAGCTCTGCTCTAGCTTCGTCAACGTTAACGATTGTGTTTTTATCGAAAGCTTGACTCTACTGACTGACGTATAATGTTGCCTTGCTATGCACATTTACATGAATGTGTGTGTGCATGTGTGCGCGTGCATTTTTGTGAGCATGACGCTGTTCGTCGCTGCTGTCGTTGGCCAATTAATATTATGATGATGCAAATTGAGTAATTATGTATTTGTGTGTGTGGCTGTACGTCTTTTTCGTAGAAGTTCCCACATACATACATCTGTATGTATTTAATTTATTTGTTTTTATCTATGAGCAACAAGCCCCCTTTTTGCCAATTAAATTGTTTTTCAAATATACTACAATAACAACGTCACGATTTTTGTTTTGCACTCTTCGCTGCACAGTGAACACTTCGGTAGAATTCCATGGAATGAAGTAAAGAATAAAATATAAACTCCGTTATATTTAAGTTAAAGGTTAGAATCTAAGTTCTACGAAATAAAAATAGTATTCACTGTATTTAGACACCCCGTAAATGTTATTTTACTCTGCTAAAAAGCATTTTCTACTCTTCGGTTTTATTGAAATTTTAAAAGGTTTAATTTTAGGATTTCAGTTTTCACCATTTTCAAGTAAACGGTGTGTGACTTCGATATTAAAAAGGTATTGCGCCTAAATGTAGGCAAATATTAATTTTTATTGTTATAGTGTGGCAGCCCATCAATAAATTGATTTTTAAGGTATATTGATATACATATATTTTAGGGATACACAGTAAACGTTTTGACGGAAAAAAATGTATCTTTCTGGAGTTACTCGCGATCTCCGATAAAAACAAAAACATAAAATTTTAAATTGACAAAATGTCCGCGTTCAGAAAGATTATATTTTACCCAAAACTTTGGTCGTTTGGCCTGTAACTCAAAAACTATAGTAGATATCTACGAATGATTTTAATATGTTATTTATTTGATATAGACTATCGAATATATTTTTTTAATATCACACTAGATGTGCCCTTTCATAATTAGTAATAAAAATTTGGGGAAAGAGAAACCCCTTAAAAAATTGAATATTTGAATAAGAAATTGAAAAGTAAATATTTCTAATTTTCGCACTCATTTATCTACATATGTATGTGTTCATCTTATATCCGCTCTCCATCAGTAAAAGCATAGTTTGCGAACACTGTCTGCCTTTCTTATTAACCTTCTACTACCATTGACCTCGATCGCGTGCGGTTAAATTCCTTAGTGACGATACGGTACGATGTACACATATCTGTTCACAAATATACACATATACTCACATACATACATCCATATGTACTCATGCATATAATCATATCAATTTCTATTGCCTCTGCGCATGAGTCATCGCCAGTTCAAACGGTAATTTTGTAGCTGCTTTTATATATATGTATGTATATAACTCTTATTATACCTGTAGAAACGTTACCTAAGCACCTACGTAAGACATGTGCTGGTTTTCATGCGCTCCGAACCATTTGAAATCCGAGTGACTGCACACAACATTGGATTTGCTCTGTTTGCCACTTAGGTAACTGATTGCTCTTTCTCGAAACTAACCCATACACATGCATACATACCATTCATACATATTTGTGTTTGAGTGGATAGAGTAGGTTGACGCTTAAAAATGCACACCATGTTTCACACGATTGCGTTAACACACCAAATCACTAATAGTCTTGCACCTATGTGTACCTATGTATGTGTGTGTTTACCAATGCATACATAAAAGATACATATGTTTGTTTGTATGCAAACGACTTTGATTTCGGCTTCGACTTAGCTCGAATTGACTTGACGCGACTGGAACGCATTGTCACCTTCATTCAGTTCATTCGTTCAGTGTTTGCTCTACATGGTTTTCATGTATGTATGTAAGTGTAAATATGTTAGCATGCGGCGTATAACTATACAAATGACTTGTATGACTGTGGGTAATTCACACTCATTACTTGGGGTCAGGTTACAAGAGTGTCGGCGGCTCTTGTTTGCTCTTCATTTTTAATATTTTTATGAACACATATACATACATACATACATACATATATGCATGTCAGAAAGCAGTTGGTGTCTTTACTTAAATGAACTGCATGTTTCAAGAGCGCTTATGATATGGTATATATGTACATATGTATGTATATACAATATGTTTAAGAGTTTTTTTCTTCTCTGTCGAATTGGCTGATGTAATACAGTGTCGAAATTATAGCAGACGTCACAGACCCCCAACTACTCACCGTTGAGCGGTTATCCACGCGTCTACCCTCATAGTTCACATAGCGTCTTCAAATGCGTTAGGTTAAAGAGCTCTCGTATGTGAGCACAAACAATGGCATGTCGGCGACAAATCATACGGAAATGTGTATAGACCACAAACCGTACATGAGTACAAACAAAAATAGGCGGCTAAATTGCATTGTTGAACGCAAAAAAGTTGTATTTACGATTAGGTTGAAAATGAAAGTCATTGTGTCATTGCACGCTATGAGATTTTCCCTATGCAACCAATGTTTTACACATAAGCATTTGTGCTGCTGCCATTAGAGCATTGTCACGTGAGTGGTTTGCAATGCCATTGAGTAAATAGTAAAAGTACTTGTTGGTAATAGTGCGCGTGTTTGTGAGGCATGGGCAGAAAGTGGAAAAATCCCTTAAAATTCTTAATATGTTTTAAATGATTCAGAAAATGCTGATGTAATTTCCAAGTAAATGAAAATAAGCAAGTGTGTTGAGAGTCTGGAGTACTATGAATAAGCTATACAAATACAGTTTGCTCTTAATGAATGTTCATGAGTATAATGGAAAAATATTCCCTCTAGTTTGATAAATGCTTAGTTGTCTTAGTTATTGGAAATAAACCAACTGAATGCCCTTCATGTTAGCAAGTATTGGATCAGATAAAGAATAATTGAAATGTTTGTCGTATTTTAATACAATTATAAATTGTATAAGAAATAACTTACTGTAATATTTAAATGGCGCACAAGTAGCGCGACAAGCTATAAAGGCTATTTGGAATTAAAAACTCTGTATCAGTTGTTTTGAAATTTTAATAAAATATTTTTACACATTTCAAAAATGTACAGTCAAATTTTTTTTGAATAAAAAAAATATAATATTTTTCGAGTACAGCGATTCCGACAGTCTCCGTGCATGAAATATAAAAAATTCCGACTAGAAAACATTGTCTGTGCAGTACTTAATCAATAAAAATTGACTAAATGGCGACGTTTTTGAAAAAAGTTAAGTTTTAACCAAAAAAATAGAATTTTGATCAGATCAAGTAACTGGTAGGTCATTGTATGGTGAACTATGTATAAACAGAACATGCAGAAAAAAATTTCTAGTGATTGTTTGTCTCCGAGTAATGACTCAAGCAAATTGTAAAAATTTAAAATGATTGTCTAAATTACTATTGGTGGCTACACTTTGAAAGGCTGTAACTCAAAAAATATTAGACATTTTCTTTTAAGTAAATTTTAGTGTGTTATTTTGGACAAAAATACTGTCGATATGTGTATGCAAAAATAAATTATTTTTCGAAATTTCACACTTAGTGTACGCCTTAAAATGTTTTTGTATTTTCTTACAATTTTTTATAAAAATTTTGTGTTTTTTTTAATTATTTAAATGATTATTAAGAGGCCAAATACCAAATTTTATAGTGACATACTTGTATGTAGGTTCTCTCTCGCATTTTTATGTTAGTTTTAGCAGATGATGTTAGCATATACTGTTGAATACGCTGTTGCTGTTGGTAAAAAAACTTGTGGTATAATAAAGTTTATTTTTGCTATATGTGATAAATCTATAAAAAATATACATTTTGAATAAAAAAGCTAATTTATTATAACGGAAATGTTTTTAGCGCGCAATGTATCGTCACCTTAAATACAAAATAAAGCAACAACACTTTTCAAAAGTTTGCAGGAGACGGAAAAATAATGTAAAAAAAATTCAGTTTTTTTGAAATCTAGTTATATCTGGTAATAGATGCTTAAAGTTTCATATATATATTTATTTTATATGATATCGTGAATCGTAATCAACAACAAAAAACGCAATTTGGAATTTTTCGATGATATGTTCTTTTGCAATTTAGGTGACGACATGTAACTTAAAATTTGCGTTAGACACAATATTACTTCAATAATCAAGCAAGCATAGAGAACTATTTCATCATAAATTATATTTTTCACTTGAACAGGCACTCATAAGTATATATGTATGCATATATCACTTTAATGCCAACTCATCGAAATTCTTTAAATTTGCATTTAATCAGCTAATTGGTAGTCTATTAAAAAATTACAATGAATTTTGTTCGTGTGTACTTTAAAATTATTATTTTTAAGTCCAAACGTGTTTCTAATTGTATTATGTATATTATATCAAAATAACCAATTAGATATCTATACTATTTATTAGACCTCACTGTCACATGATATATACATGTACATGTATGCCGATTTCAATAACCCTTCCTATGAAGACATACGTGAAATATAACACGTATATATGTAAATTAAAACATTTCTTGGAATCGTTCACGGAAATACATTAATCTATATATACATGTATACCCCTATATGCCCATTGATGTCACATACATATGTAAGTCTAAGAGTGTGTGTGTTATCAGCTAGCAGAAAGTTTTTAAAATTCACACCAAATAGTATGCCAAGGGTATCTATTAGTTTGTGAGACGTGAATCATCGTATTGATATACATACTTGTATGTATATATGAATCAGCACATTTTAAGATAGACCAGAGTTTGAAAAAAACTATATTTGGTGTTATAAAGGCTAATAACATATTTTTTAGATAATTACTGGCCATCTAAATAATTTTATATAAATTTCAATAAAATAATAATCGAAAAAATATTTACAAATTTAATTATTTACAAATACAATAACAAACATGTCAAACCTTTTCCTATTCAAAATATCATGAATTTATATGAGGTTGTGTTTTTAGTGAGCGTGCTTTCTCTTAAGATAATATATTTTTATATTTTTTAAGCAGCTGATTTTGACATTATGTTGTTAATTGTGCTTGCTTAACTTTTAAAGTTGTTGTATTCTATGACTGGCGTTGTTAAAAAATTTTATACCAAAGAAAGTTGAAATATATTATATTCGAAAACTGATTTCATAAGTCAAATATATTTTTTTTTATTTACATTTTGTTTATAATTAAAAAAAACTACATACAAATAAATGCTTATCTCTCTAAATTAAATTCAACACTTTTTGTAATTTGAATTTTGCATAACATTCTATGATACTAAATATTAAAAATGAAGTGCATATATCAAATATTTCGTTAGTTTAATTAGTTTAATATATTTTATTTAAATAATTAGCAAAAAATAATATTACGCACAAAAAAATTTTTTTTATATGTTTTTAATTTTTTTTTTTAGTAAATAACAAAATTGTTTTCTCTTAAAATTAAAATTTGTTTGTCATTTTGATAAAAGTAAGTGCCAACATTTCTTTTATTCGAAAGGTTTCTTGCTTAAGTCTTCTGATTTTCCTTTCCTTTAGTGTCCACTCCTGAGCCAAAAACTTGAAAATAATTAATGAGAAGCCATAAATGTCCTATAACTGTACAAAAAATAAAAATAGACTATTGCTGATTTGAGCTCCGAAAATTTCATTACATATAAATACATACTTACTGGAATTATGTTACGAGCATAATTTATATGAAAATGTTCCATTTAAAAATTCTGAATTCTGCTGTACTTCATTCATCTTTCAACTTTATTTCGCAGAATTTGCCGCAACACGAATGTTCTTAGAAAGAAATTACTACATTATAAGCATATTCGTGTGGATTCATAGGAAAGAAATTAGATTATATAAGTGTTTGTGTGTATTTGTCAATGAAATTAATTGCTTTCGAATGTTTAGTAGCCAATACCATACCTTCAAGCAGACAAGTGTATGTATCTGTGTGTGTGTATGTGTAAGTATACAAGTAGATAAGCAATTTACTGATGCCAGCTTAAGGCCGTTAAAACGCTTGAGCCGATCTAAGCTAATCCAAATCTATACATGACAAATGACTCCAAATCGACTGCCGACGGTCAGCCGCAGCGGCCAGGATGACGTGAAGAAATGCATGTCGGCATGCAGGCACACAAGAGCCGCCGGTGAACGGATCGCCAATGAGGCTAACTGCATCAACGTGCTGTTGCCAAAAGCCTACACACACATGCATATATACATACATACGTCCATATGTACTATATGAGTCGTTATATTCACATTTCATGCGGCCGCTAGCTGGCGGTGCAGTGGGCTATCTCCAGGTGGCCACGATGGCGGCAATTTGTGCGCATAGCAACAAGCAACGAGCCGCCGGCAAACGGCAGAACAAATGCACTCACATACATAAGTTTGTATGTATGTCGGTGCCTATGTCTGTATGCAAGTATGTGCATATGTACAAGTATATGAGAGTGTGTGCATGCCGCCGGTGACTTCGTCGAAACCTGTTAACACACCAGCAGCTCCGGGGCTTCCATTCACACTTTTTTTGTATCTTTCCTCATTTTTTGCTTTGGAAAATTATTCGAATGCAACGAATTGAATTGACCAAGTCGTACGTGTATGTGTGTGCTGCACTACACAAGATTGCGAGCCGGTTGCAGCGCATACCTTCGCCTCTGGCAGCACTCGCCAACTATTTATTAATGAATTGCTTCTTCTTCTTCTTGGAGCGAGTTATTTTTTTTTTGTAGCGCTTAACATTTAATTCATTTCATTTGAAACTATTCAGCTTGTTTTTATTGGTGTTGTTGTTCATGCTTAGGGGACTTTTGTAATGAAATCCTGTGTGCACACACACACACCCGCACTCATCTGTGTCACATACTTATCATCGATTAACTAAAGGCAACCGATCAGACGGTTAAATTCTCAGAAGCAAATATTGCATCTTGTGAGGGCTTTTCCGGCATTGATGCATAGAACTTCCAAGAAAGCGACCAGTCAGTTAACGGAAAACGAACTGGTCGTATGTATTGTACATATATGTATGATCAGACATCAATATGTATGTGTGTGTATGTGCTCCTAGCTCCTAGGCCAACACATTCCAGTTTTAACAATTGCTTTTGATCCGCTGAGGTCAAGCTGTTTGATTGGCCAACGCTGCTGGTTGTACGCCTATGTGCGGCGTATGGCACTTCAAACGATATTCCATGGAAATTTTTCGAATCGAATTTGCCGTTAACGTGCGCTAACCCACGTGTTGATCCTACTACTTTTCAATTTGTGGCATAGCAACAATTTTCTTCTTTCACTTTTTGTGGCTTTCATTTTTCAAGCAAATTAGACTTGTTGGCCCAATGACTGCCCTTAAAGGTATTGCGACGGCCTGCTATGCACATAGATTACTATTCATGGTATGCTGTGCATGCGATCACTTTTGGGAATGTAGTTATCAAAATTTGTATTGCCAGTCATGTCGAACGTTTGCCCATAATTCTGCATGTGTGTCATGTCGCTTACAGCAGCCTTAAGTGCATAACATAGGCATGAGTCATGCAACCGGAATGCAAATTAGAGAGCGCTTGCATGTGCTTACTTAGATGTGTATAAATATGTATGTATGTATATATGTCAATGAACACTTGTCAAACAATGGCATGATTATTGAAATTGTAGGAGTATTGCTTTTGATTGGCTATCTAATGTCGAAAAGTGTATATAATGTACTTATATATGTATATATTCGGTGGTTGTCTGAGCCAGCTTCTTTATACCCTGAACAGGGTATATAAAGTATGCCACGAAGTTTGTAACAGCCAGAAGGAAACGTCGGAGATCCAGTAAAAATATTTATGCACTTGTATATAAATGATCAGCGTGATGAGCTGAGTCGTTTTAGCCATGTCCCTCTGTCTGTCCGTTTGTATATAGGCGATACCTCTCAATTTTTGAGATATCGATCTAAAATCTTGCGCACGTCCTTTTCTCCAGATGAAGCTGCTCTTTTGTCGGAACGGCTGAACGATCAAAATTAAGTTCTTTCAAGTAAAACTTTTTTATTTGACGAGGTTTCTTCGCGGAATTTGGATTGGATCATTATCAAGTTTCTGTATGGAAATTTTTTATGTGACTTTTCGGCTAAAATCAAGAGCAAATATTTTACGTACTTATATTATTTAGACGTACAATTCCATTACATACCCTTTATAATACATTTACAAAAAAATCGCGCAGTAAATATTATTATTTAAAGACATTTCGATTTAAGCGCCAACTGTCTGATATATTTTAGTGCGATAATTCCAGAAAATCACCTGCTTTGAATTCGATTTTACCTAATAAGTCTAACAGGTTTTGGAGCTACCGATTTTTTTTAATCGATAAATAGAAAAAAAATTCCATTTTATAAGTAGATGCATAAATATGGAAACTGAAACCCAAGTATATGTATATATATTTAGTCATAAGACTATTTTAACATATACGGCAAAGTGTCACACAGATATGTATCTCTTAACTGGTAGTATATAAGTATATATACATATGTTTTTTTATTGAAAATTAAATCTATATACATAGAGACTTTCGAAAATGTTGGAGAAAATTATTAATTTGTGCCAATAAGGCGACATCATTGGCTAGACTATCGTCATAGGGCCTTGACAATTCCATTGTTAGAGATGGCTTAGTCGATTGCAAAAGTTTGTGCTGATGTCTACTTAAACCATACCTACTATACATACATAAGTCGTTTCAATACACATTACAACTGATCCCAAAGTGGACCAGTTCTTTACTGCCTACTTTATGACTCAATATTAACTAGTTGCAAAGGGTTATACTACAAGTATAAGGTAGCACATGTCATAATGAATATCGGAATGCGGCTTCTAAAAAATAAAATGTCAGCATACTTATCGGAACAAATATTATTAAAATGAACACATACATATATACAAATACTTTTCAATTCCCAAATTCCAAGTCTTGGGGACTGCTGAAACTCATATCAATCTTATTATAAGAATTGTGCGGCTATTATCCCAGCCTTCAAAAGAACAACTTCCATTCTAGTCTATCCTCAGACAGATTTACTACCGGGTTGCATAGGAAATCTTGAAATCACCGCATTCGGTGTGTGGAGGACACCTTGAGTTCGTTAAACGCACATAACACAATTTAGAGCTAAATCGATGAATGTTTGCGCTCGCATTAATATGCTGATAAATGAGTTTATTCTGCAGAATTACGGACTATCTGTTTAAGAAATACATAAATATTAAAAATATATTAAATACATTTTATAATTAGAATTTCGCTCATTTTTTAAATTATTTTCTTTGTCGAAAAGAAATGTGGCTGTGGCAACTGACATTGGGGGGATCGTCGATTCGTCATTGTCAGCGCTGGTGGCTGAAAATCTGCTAATAAGACTCGTTTGCATATTTCACTCTCCTTCTTTTTGTGTGTTTGTGTTTGTGCTTGGGTATTTTATATAAATGGATTATTTTAAGTAGCGCGATGTCATGCACGTTTGTGATTTTGTGCCAAATCGGTGAGAAGACCGGTTGACGTTTGCAATCTTCTTGGGAATCCAAAAGAAATGCTAATATAAAATAGTGAAAATGTGAACGAATAAATTAAGAGTAGAATGACCCTGAGTTTATTGTGAAATTACAATTTTATTACAAATTTGTATATGTTATATATACATGCATATACATATGTACATATATATAAAGAATTTCATGTAAAGAATTATAGACATTTCATAACAATATTTAATTTTTGCTAAAATTTTTATTAAGTAACCATAAGTTTTCGAATATTGTATTATACTAGGTGAAATACTTGACTTTCGTAAGCTCAAAAATATATACCCTGGAAGCATTACAGTTGACAAATCTTGAGCTTGCCGCAGCTCATTGGGTTTAGTATTGAATTTTTCGTTTATTTTTGCAACTGAGTGGGAAAAAAATATTTTCACTTCCTCGTATATAAATAAGGTGTTGAAAGCTGTAACTTATATAATAATACTTGTAATATTTAACAGCTGATCTGAAATTAGTTCAACAATGCATAATTATCTCGAATTTGGAAATTTCGCAAAATATTTCTGGACCAGCATTGAATTATGAATGAAACTATCCGTTCATATCGAAAATGATTATTACTTTTACCTATAAGGTGAAGAATGTTTTCTAGAAAACGCTTGAATTGAAGTTCATAACCACTTGAATACTTCAAAAAACAAATTTTTTTATATACTCTCATATATCGAATGTACATATATGTATTTGAAAATATTTTCCGAAAATGTAAAGTTGGTCCGGCCAATAGTTTTGGAGATATGCAGGTATTTTAAGTAGGTCGTCGAGCTTTCGAATCGACAGCCAAAACTTTAAATTCGTTTTTCTCGAAACGCTGTTTTCAGAATAGTTGAGAAACATTTTTTCGAAATGGCTGGACCAATCAACTTGAAATTTTCACAGCAGCTGCAGTGTTATTATATGTCACGTGAACCTTTTTTCTTTCATATCATTGAACATATTTATTTCGAACCCCAGATTAATTATAAATCAAGTTCAATGCTAATTGTAATTTTTCACCCAAAAATTGAGCAAATTGTAAGATAAAACTGGCAATAGGTATATAAATTCATAACTTAAATAACGCAAAAATTTAACTCTAAAAGTCTTAATGGAATAACGAAGTAAATTATCTTAGAACCGCCGCCTAATTGCTTACTCTTGCATATTAATTGCTGATATTTGTAACATTTAACAGAACATGACAGCTCTTGCAATTTACACAAAGTTTGCACAAATTATTCGGACTTGCCAATAAATGCATAAGTTAAGCTATAAACGTTTATACAAGTAGCTAGTAATCAAATTGGCATACTTAATTACACACGAGTCATTTACTTACATATTTACATACAAGTAATGAGACAATTAATCTTGGGTTAGTGGTTAATAGCTTTATTTCAATAGTAATTGAATACAGTCACGTACAAAGTTTCCGCTTGTACAAGCACTCTATACGCATACATATATATGTATATGCGTATATAGAAATAATATGTATTCATACAAATATACATAGCATACTTCTACATCTTAATTGGTAGCAGCACTGATTTCATAATATTTTATAATAGCGGTTAGCTTTTGTTAGCAATCATTTATCTTTCACTGCATTTGCTTCTACATACAGATAGGTATATATATTTAGTGCATATTTGTTGCAATAATTTCTAATAAAATAAATTCGCACAGATGTGCTTGCCTTTCTTGTAGTTAATTGCGATTCGTTTAATGTGAAATTTCCTCATTTTTTTGGCCTTGATATTTTGACATTTCTACAATTACATTTGTTAACTAAACGAATGCAAGTCGCAGAGATTTGTAGAAACTAATGTGTCTATGATACACCAACACTCAAGTATAAATTTTAAATTTATATTATAATATATATGTAAATATGTACTATATAATATACATATAGACAGCCATTATATATGGCATGCTTAGACATCAAAGTGCCATATGAGGAAAAATAGTGTCGGTAGCTGCCGTCATGATTATTTAAGAGATTATATTTAATCTCTCATTGAAAACAATGTCCGGTTGAAATCTACTACAAGGCTACGATGTACAGTTATCGGTTCCTGAACGAGGCTCTGTTATTAAACCTACCAAGCCTTCCAACCAAAGTCCAGAAAATTTAATTGAGATTCTAAATGAAACTTTTAAAAACGTTAGTCAGAAATACAACAAACACATCAGTTTGACAAATGCAATTAAATAGAAAATCAGCTGTCCGGCTGATACTAAATTATTTGAAGTCGCCTTGAATCTAATGAGATGAAAAAGAAAAGAACGGACAGTCGAACAGAAGATAATTGAAAATAAAACAAAAACCGAGGTTAACATTTAATACCCTTCACAGGTGCATTTCTTATAGAATTAAGAGGTACAAAAATTACTTCATCTTAATATTGATCGCTCAGATTGACTATTAGCTTTATGTGCTATAGTGGTTCGGGGTGAAAACTTTGTTGGGAGATTGTAGTGTTGTCTTGGATAATAACCTGAGACAAATTTCGTGAAGTTAATTTGTCAAACAGAGAAGTTTTCCTTACAAGGACTACAGTTTGATCGATCAGTTTGTATGGCAGCTATATTCTAAAGAGTTCTAATACGACAAAACAGCAGCTTCTTGGGTAGAAAAGAACGTGGGCAAAATTTCATATCGATATCTCGAAAAGTGATGGGCTAATGCGCGTATATACAGTGAGACAGACATTACTAAATCGATTCAGCCCGTCATTTATACTTATATACACTAGAGGGTCTCCGACGTTCCATTTTGGGTGTTACAAATTATTTGGCAAGCTTAAATTTTATTTTAAAATAAAAATTTAATAACTAATATTCACATATGGAATATTTAATAAAAATATTAAAAACGGCTAAATATCATAATTCTACCTGATGCTTTTATTAAGGAAGCTCTCATCAATCTACCTATAAATCTACATATGTACACCTGAAAATTCTAGGATCAAGCCAATCATACAAATATACATACACACATACTTATAAGCAATCATATGCACAACAAGTATGATCATGCAACTGTGCATCTGGCCTATGAGCTAATACAGATTTAAATACTCACATACAGTTTAGCCTCTGTACATTTATCTTTCGTTTGTAATCTACTTGTACAATTGTTTTCTGTGTTCTTAATTTTTTGTTTTTGCACTATGAATGCTTTGTATTTGCCGACACTTAGTCGTATCTACCTCATTCACAGCCAGTCAGACCGGCAGCAATAATTCTTATTAAATTATTTGCAAAAACTTGAAAACTAGAAGAGAATAATACTTTGTCACGCTGTCAGACAGCGCAGACAACTCTTGTATATTGTAGATATATTCACACGACTTCAGCGATATATCACTTGTTAGCATTTCAGTATATTATGTGTATTTGTGGCGGAACATTGTCTTGGCAGGTATCCACCATACATATACCTATACGCGCCTACTATAGCCTAGAATATGTTGAATTGTGGCAGCTTCTACTTATCCACTATTTGCTGCCGTTCCAATGCCTAGTTTGCCACAGATCGATTCTCAAGTGATCAGATTAGTGCGGCGATCAGTGCGACTCAGTGTAGAATAGTTATCTTGGCAACAGACTTGTCTGAGCAGTTTGCACTTCTACTGCCGCACGGTTGTTCCACCTGCCTCCCCCATTCACTTTCCCAGCTGTCACTGCCAGTGCCAACGTAATTGAGGCGAGCTGAGTTGCCTGAAAGCTGTCGCGTGTTCGAAAACTGTATAGTCATGTTAGTTGTATTGCAATTCATAAGTGAGACAATAATGGGTGTTCCAACAGTTAAAATTTCTTTGTGTTTTTTCAAAAAACAAAAAATACTAATAAAAGTGGACCAAACTGAGGATGAAGTTCTCTTCGAGGCAAAGCTTGATCTTGCATGACACGATCGTCGATCATGCTTTGAAAATTATATTTTAGACGTGGTTAATTGCTTCTATAGCCTTTAATTACAAATGATCGTAAGAGAAGTGGAAAATATGACTTTTATGTTGAAATTACGGCTACAATTATGGTATTACCGCCTCAACTTAGGTGGCTCTATGGATTTCGCTCTTTGCGATGCCAGTCGCCTCTGCTCACCCATTATCCGCAAATGCTCGTACATTCACTAATGTACTAAGTATGTATGAATACGACTATATAGATATGTAGAGAGTTTGTGCGCTTAGCGACATGAGAATAAATTGCTTCGTGCTGCCACAGTGTCTGCCACGTTCGCATGACGTAAAGCGTCTTTATAGAGTTCGGTGCTTTTCATGCCAATTGGTATGTAATGTGACTGGGTTGTGGACGGACAGCGGGGTGGGAACAGAGATGTCGGTTAAACTGTTTCGTTTCTGTTGGCGAGGCCCACCATGAGGTTGCTGCGGTTTTTTGTATGTATTGTATGTGCTGCACACACGCGATTACCGATTGCGGTTTGCACATGAGAATCATATATGTATACAGTTTCCACTGCTGCATTAAATCATGCACTTACATATGTACATATGTATGTTTGTATATATGTGTCTTAAAACATTTCCATTTCATTTAATTTGTATAACGTGCAAAAGATCATCAGTATATACCATATATATATATATATATATATATATACATATATAGCTACATATACATATATAGCTACATATATATATATTTATATATATATATATATATGCTTTTTTTGAGATCAAAGCACTAGCGATCCGCACCCAGCCGGAACGCTAATAGTCGGCTAGCACAGACAAACTGGCAACTATCATTCAAACTGAATTAAACTGATATTAATGAAAGAGAAAAAGTGTGCAAAAAAGTAGCACGCTTCCTCTGAATGAGCTAAGCCGCTTAACTATATAACACACTTATGAGCGCATATATATGTATATACTCGTATGTATGTATGTATATGTATAATATGTGGTTTCATGCATGTTCTGCGGCATTTGTCTATCCACCGACAACTGTGTAATTAAAGAAATCTTCCAACACCGCAACTGTGATACTCGCCAACTGCCTGTCGGTGTGGCTATTCGCTCATTTGGTGCAACAGGCAGTCAGTGAGGCAGTGGAGTGTAGGATTGCATACACGCCAAGCTGTCTAGGCTGGATGCGGCACAAAGTCAATGCAAGTGTAATTTCCTTCATTCATCTACATATGTATATACATACATTCATACAAACGTGCATATGTATATAGGCATGTTTCTGCACGTAGGCCAGCCGTTGTTCATTGAATGCAAAGTTGTACAAGTGATAAATGTGATAATTATGTAAATTATATATACCCAATGAGATTAATTGACAGTCCCCGAACGGCGGAAAGCTTGATTTATCTATTAAATATAAAATGTTAGAGTAGTGTAGTGATAAAATGTAATAAATCTTCAACTGGTTGCTACATACTAATTAATAGATGATTCTATGATACGTGTATACTGGTCTAAGACCTCTGTTGATTGGACTATATAGCGAACTGATGCAATTTATCTCTTTGGCTGTAGCTCGAGGGCAACTAGATCGATTAATGATATCGATTTGCTTCAAGAAGCTGTGCTGTTCAATTGTAGTCATGAATTGAAAACCAATTTCCACCGGTTAGAAAAAGCAATGATTCTTCGTGTGTTCTGATCTTTTGTGCTAACACTGATGATGAAAAACTTCTGAAATACTGAATCTTACTTTTACACAAAAGAATTATAAACCGATATGAAAAATATTAAAAATATCAGCCAAATCCACTTTGGCAACATTTAGACAGTGGCAAAACAAACGCGCATTATATATAAAAAGCTGAGAAGAAGCTGTTGACTAAAGGGAGATTAATGTGGTATCTGTGTACTCTCCAATGTTAATAACACCTTGCAAGTATTTTTGATAATATTCATTTTCTTAGTTAGTTTAAAAGTGTTGTTGTTGTTGTTGTAGCGACAGAATTCTGCCGAGTTGACAGTCCTTGGCCGGAATAAATCCGGGTCCGTTCCGGTTACGTAGACCCGACTGTCGTGGGAACGGAGTCTTAAAGTGTCTTAAGTACTGCTGACAATTGAATGGAGATCACCGATCATACTTAGGATGAGCTCATAAAAAAACAAGAAAAAACTTGAACTTCGGCAGCATCGAAGCTATAATACCCTCTCAGGTGCATTTCTTATAGTATAGAGGGTATAAAAACATCTTTATCTTGATTTTGATTGGTTAGTCTGAATGGCAGCTATATGCTATAGTGGACCGATCGGAACCCCATATTCGGAGATAGTAGAATTTCTTTAGACAATAATATATGATATTTCAAATGTTTGTCAAATAAAAAAGTTTTCCATATAAGGTCTTGATTTTGATCGATCAGCTTGTATGACAGCCATATCTTATAGTAGTACAATATCGAAAGTTCCGAGAAATTAACAGTTTCTTGATGAGAAAATGATGCGTAATTTTAGATCGATATCTCAAAAACTGATAGGACTTGTTTGCTTCTATACAGATGGATGGACAGAAAGACGGAGATGACTAAATCAGCTCAGCACGCTTATTATTCATGGTATATGCATATTTTATAGAATATTCGACGTTTCATTCCGGGGAATAACTGTTCAGGTTATAACAATGCAAAATTAAAAGTGTGTGTATTTTGTTTGTAATCAATTCATTAAAGACATTACGAATTAGTATCGTGACTGCCATTTTGAAAAAATTTAATAGTTTATAAGCTGCAAGTAGGCGTTTCTTTGAAAACACTGAATTGACTATTTACACACTTGTACGCACATACTTAATGTAATTTGATAAATATTCGCCGGAAGGCAAATATCTGCTGCTGTGATCTCAAACTCAACAACGAATTGGATAGAAGAGCTTCGTCTAGCGCTACTTCCCATAACTAATTTCTGGAATAAGTTGGACTACTGTCAACGAGTGGGGGCCAAACAGCCAACCAACTAACACTGACCACAACTACTTCTACTGTAATTAATTTGAGCAATGCCTTATCATATTTAACAGCGCCTTGAAGGTGTGCGTAAGCTCCAAAAATTTATATATGTATGTGTACTCATGTATGTATGTATGTAGCTCAGCAGAGTTCAATGCTACCGCCACGATATTTTGCCGCTTTATCATTTCTAAGCACGAGTTAGTTTATGTTTAGCGTTGCCAATTAATGATTTTTTAAATTTGAAAATGGGTTACATTTTCAGCGTGAAACATATGAGATTATGTGCCGAATCACGATTCTTCAAGAGGTTTTACTTAGGGTACTGTTTATGGTAAGGGAGTAAGGGGATCAGCAGCACTCAAGCTGTTGTTATATATATATTCGATAATATACTCTAAAATCAAGTATTACCGTGTGAAAATATATTTCGTATATTATGTCTATAGTTTTATAAAATCGACAAAATTTCCGCTTTGAACCATCACGTTATCGTATCTCGAAAATTTACCTATTGGCAATACAGTGTTCATATACAGGTCAGGTAACTAGTTATATAGTGTGCGTCCACTTTGACGGTAAGACTGTCGATCCAACAATCAGACCGACATGCCAGCAATATGCGCCGTCACGACAAACACACGAAGTCCAATTCAAACCAAAGCAAACCAAAAGCCACAAACTCAACAGCCGAGCGTAGTAAGCCAATCACGATCGAGTGAGAGTATGAAGAGAACGACGAGCGACGCAAACGGCTGACAGCGCTGCACTGCCGCTGCCACCGTCAAAAAGGCAGACGTGAGAGCAACTCTATAAAATGAAGCGAAGGTAGAAAATTCAATCAGTTCTGTTACAGTTTTCAGCTGTAAAACATAACTTGTTAGAAAATTGTGAGTTTCACAACGTGTCCAAGCTTCCGCGCCACCTGAAATATATTCTTTAGAACACTATTGTACAACAATTGTAAACGGAAATCTCGTGTGATCGTGACTACTTAAAATTTCATGTTTGTTTAATTGTGAGATTGTTTGAAAGCAAAACGTTACAAGAACAATACGGTGCGAACGTAATCTGTAATGTCCACTTTTTGCTGTTTAAAGTCTATCGATCGTGTCGTATATCGCGTGACTAAGTGTCAACAACAACCACAAAAGAAGTATCAACTACTCTTAAACAGGCTATAAGAATTTGCATTGAGCATAAACAGACTTCTCAGAAAGCATTAAGAAAAAATAAAATAAAACAAAAAATACAACAACAAAAGAACTTTTACCAAAAAGCAACGTTAATTCCAACGAATGTCATATAAATTGCCAACATTGCAAACACATATCAGTGTCGAGTTAATCACCAAGCAACAGCTTAAGGCGCTAATCCAGTAAAGCACACATACGCACGCACATAAATTGAATTATTTTGAAATTTTGTGAAATAGCGACATAACGAGTCCCATTAGCGATTCCAGAGCGTGCATAGGAACGGCAGCAAAATCTCGTTAACAGCGCGAAGATACTTTGCCAAAACGGAGTCCATACGAGGACCTATGTCATCACAAAGCTATCAATTGTTATTATTGAAAATCAATTCAAAACTCCAATCAAGGACTCAACATAATCTAGAGGTGATAAATTCATTCATAACGTAACACGAGCACAGTTGATTTGCGAGTTTCACAACGTTAAGAAAGTGAACATACAAATTAGCTGCTGCCCGCCTGCCAAACATAGAGAAAAGATAATTAATTAGCGAGTGAGAAAACTCAATTTTGGTGGAATCCAAGAAAGAAAAAACGTATCCTAAACGTGTAATCACGACGACCACAACGACAACAACGAAAATTTATCCTTGAAGAGAAACTTTTGTTTACCGCAATCATTCATAACCGAAGGAAAAAGAAGAAAATCAATGTGAGTACTTTGTGGAGAAATAGAAAATTTGTACTTTTGAAATGCTGAAGTATAGCATTTGAAAAATTGAAGAAAGTACTTCGAAGGGTTCGAAAAATAAAGTTTAGTCAGCGAAAAAATTATAGGTAATTGAATAGGAGCAATAGAGAATTGAGTGCTCTGTATAAATATTAATTTCAAGTAATGCGGAAATAATTAATCTGTTTTGAATAAAAGCGGTAGGAAATTGAGTGCTCTATATAAATATTTATGTAAAATATTGGGAAAACTATGAAATATTGAAATTTCGAAATGTTTTTTGAGTGAATTTTTTTTAGTCAAGTGGTTGCACGATCACTGATCTACATTGAGACCTTTTTTTTCAAATTTTAATATTGAATTTTAAACCTATTTTGAGTATCTAATTGCTTTAGTATTTTCGGTTTTTTCTAAATGATTTATTTATTTAATTTAATCTAATTTTGTTTTTACCTTAACTTTTTTATAATTTTTGATACCATTCTTAGTACTCATTACTTTTTTGATTTGTCAGATTATCCATAAATTTATTTGCAAAGCTGAAAATATATAATTAATATAATATTTTTTTTGAAGGTGTTTCCCCCAGCACTTCTACCTGTTTTTACATACATATATACATGCATACGTCATAGCAAAATAAAAATGTTTTAATTTTCTGATGCAACATTTGTCATATATTTGCTCAAACAAAAGCAAAAAATAATGAATAAATGGCAAAAACCTCAACTTGACACTCTAGTCAAGCATATACATACATATATGATATGAGTTGAGTAGACAGTCGTCGAGTTAACCAGACAGCGATTAAATGAAGAACGTTCAAGTGCCTATGGCGAGTGTGCGATCACCTCAAGTGTAGGCAAAAGCTTAATAGAGCATTTAATGTGAAGTATGCATACTACATACATACATACATATGTACATGTATATGTATTAAATGGAAGCTATGCAGTAGCACAGACATACTTGTACATGTCGCGATCATTTACATCAGACGCTCCAATTATACGCACTGCTTAAAAGAGGAAATGAAAAAAACCGAAAAAAGCTATGTAAAAAACCACTTGGCTAGACACTGAAATATTTTGATACATATATATGTATATATATGTGCATCTTTTACACTGTCACTATATCTAAAAATAATCGAGCACAACTTTTTCTGCCGTTGAATGAAGAAATTTACGTCACCAAGTACATTTTTTTCGCTCTGAAATTGTATGTTATGTGGCGGCTTTTGGTGGATACCTTGGCCAAGAAATTAGCCGTTGCCAATGGCTAAGAACTTACACTAGACTTGAGCATTGAAAGAAACGATTATTGAATGTTGAATGAATTAGTTTGTAAATTTAAAACTTATAACGATCTTGTCGCATGATCTGCAATTGAATATATATTGTAACAATGCTGGTTAATTCTTTAAGACATAAAAATCGAAAATACTAGAGCCAAATTTTAAAGTTTATTTTGTAATATAATTCTTTAACGTCTGTGTATATATTTTTTGGGCAAGTGGCTGCACGATCACTGATTTAGCTTGTAAGTAGAAACGCTTTTAGGACAAATTATTGGTAATTATTTGTATATAGTAATTTAATTCTTTATTTATTAAACAAAATGCTACTGAAAGTTCAGTTCTCGTTTGAAAATTCGAATATTTCAACCTTGAACCAACCCGGTTCCCATCAGACACTGGTTAAATTTCGAAAATTTCTATCATGAGAAAAATTTTTTTCCCAGATAAAAGAAAAATTACATACATATTTGTATGTATATATGTTTCAATATTATTCGAAAAAAAACCATTATAAAACCCAACAGCACTTGCTCTAAATACTTATATTCCAAAGTCCATATCGCCTTAAATAACTCATTCGAATTTCTACAAAAGTCTGCGAAAGTATTTTTTATAGCGTATACTCATACATATACCTTAGCAAAAAAATTTCATCACACATTATTTATATAATAAACTTACTAATCCAATTTAAGCTACTTAGCTTCTGAGCTCTAAATACCACCTATGTTACTTACCATAGAAATACAAATTCATTGAAAAAAAATCTGCGTATCATTCTAGTATGATCGTTCTTACTGACCCATTTAAAGCAAGAAACACAAAAAAATAACAGCAACATATCAGCATTAAGCAATTAAAGCTGTCATTAATGTCGCATAGCCATACAAAAATATTATGTGATCACTATAATACGGAGATCTATTAGAACACAATAAAAATAAATATTAAAACTCTTTTACGAGCGTTTAATAGCGCGCATTAAATGCTATGAGGATTGTGCTCGATCACACAAAGCTTGTCACATATATATGTAACAAACAACCACGAGACCTATAGTTGTACTACACCCAGTAGGAAAAAAATACGTTCGTGTACCAAAATCTAGATCATTCCGGAATTGACTAGCTTAAAGTAGTTGCGTTAGATAAATAGATTTATGCAGTTGAAGCCATTGTGTCAATGTGCAAACAATTTATATTCTCTGCTTACTTGATTATGCGAGTGTCTTGTTCGTTTCGTCGGTCTCTTAGTTTTGGTAAAATGAAAGCAACTATTGTATTTATTAAGAATATGTTTTATTATATCATCTATGGCAAACCAAAGTATTTAATTGTTCAATTTGGCACTTGGTTTGTAAAACTATAGTAATTTTTATTTAAAAAATATATATAATTAGAATAATATAAGCATTATAAATTATAAAATTATTAATATAATTTAAATTATATAAGTTTTTCATTGAAATAAATATTAATAATAAATTAATGAAATAAATATATAATAGTATAAAAATTTCCCATTAAAAAAATATTTATAATAATTTATCGAGAGAACATCACTATATGACAAAATATGAACAAATTAAAGTCTCCATAAATTTCCAATTCCCACCACAAGGCTGACTATGCCTTTCGACCTATTAGTGCTTTATGTTTATCCAATTTTAGATATTACAGTGTGACAAAAGCTATAAACTCTTTGAAAATTTACTCAGCAAAGTTTGAAATTTCTTGGAGGGCACACATATTAAATATGTATATTTGCAAAATATGTCCGAAATTGTGATTAAATCGCACATTGAAATTCGATTGTATACTTTAACAATTATATTTCTTTTTAACGCGAATTTCTGTATTTGTGTGTATATTATATTTCAAACACTGTATAATTTTTGCTAAGCGCAGCATTATTATTATTGGGAAGCCCACGAAAGGAGAGGCAAAGCTAACGTGGCACAGGCATGACTCACGGCTCATGACATGATTTATAAAATTTTATTTTTATTTTTATTTTACTTTCTTTTTTGTTTTCTTAATTTTTATTTCTGTTCCGATTTGTGTAGAGTTGTTTGAAGCGCTTGGCTGGTCATTTAAGCATTTTCTCGTCTTACCTAATTAGCATGACAATTAGTGTGATGCTACCACCGGTACGACGAGCACCTTGAACACGCTGAAGTGGCTTCTGGATAGAAGCAATTAATCGGTAAAATACATGACAACGCTGCAGGCAAATATATAATAAATTATATATAGTTCTATATATATATTATATATAGTATACTACTAAATCAAAAAACCAAAAAAAAAAAAATTTAGGATCACTTGCTTTACAAGTATATAAGTGTTCGGCTCATTTGGGGGCTTTCTAGCGCGCGCAGTGACGATCAGTAAGTAACAAGTGTCTACCAATCACCTTGCCTTAGTTTGACGTTTATTAATTTAATTAATCTAAATTTATTTCGCTCATACAATAAGCGATAAGCGAGGATCATACATCATATTTGATTTTTCGATAACCTCAGTTTTTGTGTGTGTGATCTATGCAACGATCTATTCTATATGCGCGTGGCCACTAACCACCAAATAAACTCAAACGGCTATACACCTAAGAATATCTATACTATATTTAAATATAATATATACGCATGTCTTCGATCGTCCATTTCGAAAATATGAGTGGTGACAGTCGGCTTTACGAGATTTCACAAAATTTTCTTTGAAATGTCACGTAGGCACGATAGTAGATTAAAATGATAAAATAAAATAAAATGAGAGAAAAAAATGCAAAGCAGTATATAAATTTGCAGTAGTAAGTAGAAGCGAACTTCATTGGCTTTTGAGCAATTTACTTAGTGCTTTTAAATTTATTAGTGCCGCTAGCTTCCGAATTGCGACCACTGCTTCTTCATTTATACTAGGTATATCGCTGAAGCGCGAGTACATTTCAATAAATTTAAAAATTATATTATTTTTTTTTAAAGCTTAATTGCATTAAATTTTCCTTATCTATCACACTTGCGCGGTTCGGTGATATGATTTCCTGAGGTTGATTGACCTATTTATGCTGCATAGCTTTATTGTCGCATATAAATCTTTTTGAGATTTAATTTTTTTAAATCTTATATTTCGACAATTAATCTTAATCTGTTATCGTTTTCTGCATTTCATTCACAGAAAATGAATATAAACACATTATTAATAGCACAGCTTGTGCTTTTCGCCGCCTGCATACAGGGCAGAGCTATTGAAGATGTCGACAATTCGATTGAGAATACCGGTGAAGGTGATGGTGAAGGACAAACGGAGAAACAGCGTTCACCCTTCGAGCATGACTGGATCAAATTCGCTAAGAAACCACCAACTAAATTGTTGCAGACGTTCGGTCAGCCAGTTGAGATTGCCTGTGAAGTGATGGGCTCACAAGTGCCCACGATACAATGGGTTGTGGGACATTTGCCATTGTCTGAGGTGAGTTTCAAAGCAAAAAACAAAAAATTAAGGTGCTTTTCATATTGGAAAGATAAAAAATAAAATTTAATCAACCAACAACATAAATATATATATTTAGTTGACTTTCTTTTAAAATAACTCAACTAATTTTACTTTCTTCGCTTTCTCTCTCCCCCTCCTTTTTTAACGACAGATCGACAGCGTTGAATCCAATGTTATATCCGAATCATCAGCGAGTGCCATCGTGCGTGTACGTTCTGTACATGTCATCGATCATATGTTGAGTGAGGCACGCACCTATACATGTGTCGGTCGCACCGGTGCCAAGACCATTTACAGCTCCACAATTGTCTATCCACAAGCGGACATGAAGGAGCTGATGCAAGTGCGCGATAAACCATTCTCTGGCCCACAGAAACCACGCATTGTCTACCACGAAAAACTCCATTTGGACTTGGTCGACTCGAATATTGTCTTGCCATGCAAGGTACATGCTCGTCCACGCGCTGAGGTCTTCTGGATGAATGGCGAAGGCAAATTAATTGAACCAAATCATCGTTTCAAAATTTTACCCTCCGGTGATTTGCTACTCTCAAATATCAAGTGGGAAGATATGGGCGCCTACAGGTGTATAGCACGTAATGCTATGGGCAAGGATACTGCGGATACGTTTGTCTATCCAGTACTTGTAAGTGTCTAATTAGTTTGTGTGAAATCGAATAGAACACTAAAAAAATTTTGGAAAAATTTAATACATTTTGGAAAAGCATTTAATTAAAAACTTAAATACTATTAATTGGCATTAGCGTTGCCACATTTTCACTCAGAGTAACTTTCAATTTACTTTTTAATATATATTTTTTTAACTTTTCAATATCGTTTTTAAAGAGAAGATAAAATATTTATACAAAACATTTTTTTTTTGCAGAAAGCAATTCACTTTTTTTTTAATTTTTCAATATATTTTATATAGAAAACATAAAATAATGTTGTAGCTATTTATACTAAAAAACAATTTTTTGCTCTTATCATTGCAGAAAGAAGACAAATAAACCAATTGTGGATATGTGAAAATGTCGTCTCCCCACCCACCTAAAACAAACACACACACACACGAAACATAACACAAGGCAGTTGTACGTATATAAATGAATGCACACGAACATAAAAAACGGTTCCTAAGTGAAATATGATACCATTGTATTGTACGTTTTATTATAGATAGTTAAAATGCCTGCAAAGGTGCTACCCCATATTTGCGTATGCTTTTTATAAAATACAAAAGCAAAAAAAAAATATATATAAACTTAAAAAAAATATTTAAAAAAAAACACAAACATTTCCAATAAAACAAAAAAAAAAGAACAAAAATATTTAAAAACAAATTAAAAAAATTTTAAAAATATTTTTTAAAACACTTGAAAAAAATAAAAGAAACACAGAAAAAATGTACAAAAAAAAACATACCAAATAATAATAGGCTATTTTATTAAATAATTATGTAAACAAGTATATACACAAATCAAAATATGCACACAAACATAAAAGTATAATTTTTAAACAAACAAAAAACGCTAATGAAATGTAACCAGCTCAGTTTCTTTCTTTAATCCGTGTATACTGGCAACGCTTGCCTTGCGCATGCCTAACTGTACACAAACACATAAACATACACAGGCACACGCCGCATGTCGGCAAAGCTACAAATAACCGCATTAAAACTATAAATTATATCACCGATTCGTGTGCGAGTATACACAAGTCCACACACACATACATGCAAACATACGCAGTTAACAAGACTTTGTTTTTAATATTATATAATTATGTATTACCTTATTTTTTAAATATACTAGTTTCTTATTCGCAAATTGCACAATATGTTTTTTTTTCTGCCATCTACAAGAGCAGCTAAATGTTAATTTATAATTTTTTCCGTCTCGAATGTATTCACAGCGCTTACAAGTAGGAAACTTAAGGCAAGCAACCAACAAATTACGTTCCACTTGCATATCAGTTAAACTTTGTGTCTTTGAAATGATTTGTGTTTTAGTTCGTAGTTTGAGTTAGTCATTAGTTTGCTAATTTTTTACAACAACAATACCAGTCACTTATATGTGTACATTTACGTTAGTTTTAGTTTATTTAATTTAAATTTAAACAATTAGTTTAAAAATTGGCCGTACTTAATTTTCACTTAACTGAAAAGTATTTAATATTTTGTTAAAAACGCACAATGTTTATACAAGAGCACACACACACAACTCACATATAAATATATATATAAATCTCAACTTGGCAACGCCAATACATAAGCATACATACATACAAACAAGAATCCATTCATATCACTAAGCATTAACTTATTTATTTTACCGAATATCTCATTACAATAGTTGTTTAGCCGAATATAATGAATACAAAGCAAAAATAACAAAAAAAGCTGAAATCAGTAACAACAACAACACACATATATGCTCTCTAATTTATATTAATTTAATATTGTAATTCCACACATTTACTTATTTAAGTTGTTTTCAATTACTTTTTCCATAATTAACTTATTAAATTAATATATATGTTTAATTAAGTTAATTACAATTATGTATAATATAGTTTTGTACTGAACTGATGTTTAGAAAAGACACACAATAAATCGCTACAATAGATATAAAACATATAATTTTTGTGTTGAGATTGTGTAAAAAATATACAATTAAAACTATGAAAAAAAAAATTCAATAAAAATTAACAAAATAAAATATACTCACCGTATTTTCAATTTAAAAATTGAGATTTGAAAAATTTTTATTAAAAAATAACTAATTATTGCTGCAGTCGTAAAAAAAATACTTGACGAAGATGCCGCAGCAATCCCACTTCTTATGGTCGCCGAGAAGTTGAGTGGCATAAATCTGAAAAATTTTAAACAAATTTTTCCCCCAAAAATTTCGTAAATTTTCTGCTGAAATAATATTACTCACGAGCTCCAAAAAATAATATTGTGCAAAAAAAAAAAATTCCATCCACAAACCCATTCCTAAGCCCGGAATTGTTTTTTTTTGTATCTGGTCACCCTAGAAAATATTTTTAAATTGAAAATTAAAGAGTGCATTTCCACCAGGCTTGCAGAAATCATCAGCAGGATGCTATTTATTTTTGTGTCGCACGAAAGAGCGTATGAGAGAGTGCAGTTAATTGGCCAATCAGATGCGCGCTGTTTTGCATGTGCAATGAAGCACAAATGCTTCTGGCTCTCAATTTCGCACTTACTCATCTTACTCATTCACATGCATTATTATTTATAATAAACGTCTAACGACGATTTGAGAGCCTACATGACTTTTTGTTCGCCTGGTATGGGGCTGAGCAAAATCATAGTATCAAATTTAAATTTTTGGAAGACGAGAAGCTAGGAACTTCAAAACTGGGATTTTGTTATTGGTTTGACTTTTATCGAGTGTAGATGATAAAATGATCTCTGCTTCAAAGAAATGGGGAGAGAGATCGATCGATTTCCAAGAGATTGATTTTTTGGTATGGATTGACATGTAAGGACAAGACGTTATACAAAAGACGATGTTTTTTCGAGTTCAAATAAGTGAATTTCCACTTTTACCAGGCGCACAGAAATAAACGGAAACTAATATCGAATTACTATGAGAGGCTGAGGACCTATTCGGAAAGAAGAGTGCTAAACGAATCAGCTTCGCGAAGGTGTATCGTTTATAAGACTATATATGTAATGGTATTCTCTTTTGATACGCTGTTTACCTACTGCATTTGGTGTTCTCCTGGTATTTCAGCGTGGGCTGTTTTTACTTTTCTAGATCAGTTTGACTTAATTTCTTATTGGTATATTATAGCGATAAAATAAAAAATCAAATGTTGGGAATCATATTTGAATAGTCCCCTTATTCCTCCATGACTTTTTCAATCTAGTCAATGGGATTAAGTCGTTGAAATTTGAACTGAAATCTTAATAAAAAACATATAAAGAAAATAAATATTTTCATATTTTTGCATAAAAAACATTATTATTGTTTTTAAAATTTGCTTATTTTGAATTAATATAATCATACATAGATTATATCCAATTTTCCTAAAAGTTTTTGTAAACTCGGGATGCCCTTCGGCTTCTGGTATTAGCTTATCTTTTTTCTTGACCTCATCAGACTTTCGACGTAATCCCTAGATCGAACATTCTTGTATCGCAAGCACGATATGCTTTAATACTTATTACTTGAAACCTCGTTAAAAATTAGAGCCTCTGTGTCGAACTTATGGCCGCTTAAAGCATCAAAGCAATCTTACCTAAAAAACAGTAATTTTACTTTATGGACATACATGAAACGTATCCAAAATCTGCGAATAAAATAAGAGACCGAATACAATTTATTCATACATAAGTTTATAAATTTATTTAGTAATTCTCAGCTGTTGCACTTCTACATATAAATTATTCATTCGATATACATACGTAATCATAAAGCAATACAATACAATACAGTTAAAATTCCATACATTTCAATTATTTGACACTTTCGTACAATTTCTCCTCGCAATGGATCATAAGAAACCTAACATGGTACGTCGAACACACATGACAGTGTTTTTCTATTTTTCTATATTTTTGTTTTATCTTATTATTATTTTATTTTAAATGTACTTTTGAGTTTCAACAATTATTATAACCAATTATATATGTATATGTGTTTGTAGACATACAAGCCTTTGTAAAATGACAGAAGAACCAACGCAAATTTACACATATGTACATACATATACATACATTTAAGTACATATATACATATTTATAGCAATGTGTAGGCTTCTGTCTGACTTGTATGCATTTAGAATTTTGTTAAACGCACGATTACTCTACATTATCATTACATTACAACTAACATAATGCAACTATATATAAATATTGTTTGCAGCAAATCTGTGAATACCATCAATACAATACTCTATACATAAATGTTGGTACGGGGTTCGCATTTTCTTTGTTTTTGTTACGTAACTACATTTCAATACTTTTTTTTGTATGTTTGTCACATTGACATTGTTATGTAAATATTACAGTAGCTATATATGCGACTAATTTTTGCATTGCTATTTTTTATCAATTTTTAACATTATTTATTGTTTTTGTATTTTTCTCACTGCAGTTATCTTTCCTGAACTTCTTTTTTATTTTTTTTTTTGTTTTGCAAAAAAGCACCACCAGTATTTAGCAATATTCAAATTAGGTGTTGGAAAGTAATAATTATACTAAATATCTATATAATATTTTATTCATTTACAAATAGATATGTGCAACGTGCGAATTATTAATTAATTAATTTCTTTATAAGCCTCTTTTTGAGACACCAAATAAACTTGCAATAAGTTTAGATTAAATTAATAAGGTATTATTTACTTTTATTTGAGAGACTGAACCCAGATTTTATTTTATATAGCTTTCTTTTTTTCTACTTACGACTTGCGACTGAAATCACCGAAATGTTGACTCTATAAAGAACAATATCGGCTTTATATTCACAGATATGATGAATATATGAAGCTCTCACAAAACATATTATATATGATTTATATTATTGCAACTTTCATTTTTAACTCGAACAAAGCCAATTAAGTGGTCAGACCAATTTTATTTTGACACTCATGTCAAACATTAAATTTGAAAAGCCAATTTAAAAGTCACACCAAGCTCTACGATAGCTTATTTTTTAATAAAAAATAGAACATACAAATTGCTCAAGAACAAAACCTACATCTTATACCTTCAAAGAAATGAAAAAATTTAATAACATTAAGATATTTCCTAGTGAGTTTTGATTTTGCTATAACATGTTCGAACAGCTCGGACAATTAAATAGTCGGTGTTCTATATCCTCAGAAATAACATACTAAAATTTGGTATAAATATTTTTTGAATTGCAGCCTTCTGAAATATAGCCGCTTAGTGCAATCAGCTCCATCAGTTTAACATTCTCGAATTTAATATAAACATTTTTCTGCCTGTTCTGTTCTGCATATAATTACATAACAGTTTTTTGATTTGATCAAAAATTTAATTTTGAATCTGGTCGAAAAATGACCAAAATTTTTGGTAAAATTTAACTTTTTTAAACACCGCCATTTTAAAAATTTTTGATTTATTTTCGACAGTAAGTAAGCACGGTCAATATCTTCTAGCAGAGATATGTCAGTTGTTGTATGATTTTTATTTAGAAACGGTTAGATTTGATGAAATATGATTATTGAACGAATTTAGGGGTAAGCATATCGTACTGCTTCAAAGAGAGAATTTAGAGTACAGTACTCTCACGATAAGCACGATTTCACAAAAAGTTCCACCTAGCTTGATCAAATTACAAAGCACTCAGTCAATTACTTGTAAGTAATTTTCTGTTGGTAATGTAAAAGTAATTTAAAATTGATTTTTAAACATACTAATATTGAAAGTTGTTATACCTTAAACGGAATGGATAAAAGAGGAATGAATTTATGGATTTCGAGGTGAAAAGAAGAGAAGAAGAACAGGCAAAATTCGCTATTATATAAAGGTTCGAAGATACAGTGGGTTTCTAGAAAAATTCATGTTTCCAATTATTTTAAAGATCTCATCGAGCTTCAAACTTTTTACAGCAGTTGTGGAACGATAGAAAAGAAAAGACCATTTAACTTTACGTTAATTTTGAGAATTTCAATAACCAAAAAACAGTTTCTACAATTACTGACGCAAAATTCAAGAAAATAATGGTTTTGCAATTGAAAACAAAAAACATATCAGTTATATACTAATGAAAATTTTAAAATTTTTATCAGAATTTATTAGGAAATAATTCCACTTGCAATTCAACTCAATGAAAACCAAGTACTTAATCAATAATATTCTACATAAAAAATGTAAAAGATAAAACTCTATATATCACAACTTTTTCTCTGATATAATCTCAAAGAGTTAACAGACGTGACAAATATTGACGGGTCATAAAATTATCAAATGTGGCTAAAAGCACCTGCATGTGCCAAGTGCAACCACACTATTTATAGAATGTATCTATGTATGTGTATATTCATTTCTTGCTTGTATGCTCAACTCATTCACACTACAATGCTACTCATATGTGGTTGACTGGTGGGCACACTTTAATTTATTTCTTCATTATTAGTATATATTCATTGACAAATTCAATATTGTGAAATTAAAGTTTTATTTGAATGATATTGAGCGCGCCAAACGGCCTGCGCTGTCGGTGTGGTTACCACGCCAGCTGCATACATTCCGACACACATAGATACTGTAAAGTCCACATGTTGTCGCCATTGATTATCATGTCTTACCAGTATACTATATATGTATGTATGGAGATATGTTCGTGTGCATGTTTTGCTGTTGCTATGCGCAACTTATTCCCCACATTTCATTCATCGATGACTGCTAGTCAGCACGGCAATAGTCGATTTCAGTGGTGCGCGCTGATGTTTCGAGCAAAATATGGGAAGTGGATAGTGCGTTCATTCATGTATTTTTCTCGGAGTAAATAGTGCAGTGAGCACTAAAATTGACGACTTAAGTTAGAAAATGAAATTGAAGTTAGAAATAAACATTCTTTCTTGTAATGAGCACACAGCATTATAAATTTTTATAGAATAAATCGGGAGAAAAGTTTGGCATCTTGAGTTAATTTGAGAATTGAATGTGACAGAAATATTTTTGGGGAAAATCTATTGAAATTTATTAATTTAGAAATCGGAGGCGGAACTTATCAAAACTTTGTTGCAAAAAATTTTATCTACTGTCTAAATTTTAATACTTAAAAGAATACTGAATGAAAGTCGTAGTTTTTAATAAAAATCATATTTTGCATCATTTATGAAATACATATTTTCAATATAGGTATAACGCAAAAAAGTATTTATATAAATCATTTGCCTTGAAGGGTCCTGTTTCAAAATTTTTTTTCGATCTTAGCAAGAGTATTCATATTTTCATAATTTGCTTGTTTCAAATAGTGCGACCGTAAGTAAAGTTTCCCAGTTTTATTAGTGAACCAGATTGGATAGTAGATCAGGAATTTATTAAAAGCCTAAAATATTGCCTACTAACTCGGTTACAAAATGGAGACAATAGCTGAGGATTTGCCGAAGAAATCGGTGGTGAAAGCGATATTAAATTTTCAAAAATGAAGCCAGTAGTGTTTGAAATAATTTTTACTTTTTTATTGCTTACGAATTTCCGACTTTGACTATAGCTTTTATCATATAAACTTGACAGAAAATTATATACACCAATGACAAAAGAGGAAAATGGTGATATGCCTTTATGTTTTTGCATTGTTTTGCTATTATTTTAATTTCGAAATTTGAAGGTAAATATTTCAATTTTGGCTCAATCTCTTGAATAGATTGCTTTTCAAGAAATGCATTTTAGATTATATACAGATCTCTGGAAATTGGACAAAAACCAAAAAAAATTTAATAAAAGTTGAGTGTTCTAAATAAACAGAAATATTATAAAGTAATATGGTGATTAAATTTTTAATATTTTTTATTCACTCTATTAATTTTTCAACAAAATTTAGTTCAGATTTTGCTGTTTATAAAGCAAGCGAAAATTGGACAACTGCTTAATTGACCAGTACAGTACTTAATGTTAATTCACAAACGGTAATTACATCTAGCTTACATACAGACGAAAATAATAAATTAGTAGTAATTAGATTAAAATACAAAGCGTTAGCGACATTAAATTCACTGGAAAGGACTAAGTAATAAATACAATTACATAACAAGACATACAAACATACAAGTAAATAAGCAAAGACACAAACTAGTAAACTATGTTGCTGCTAAACAAACTGCTGCGACAAGTACAGTGACCAGTTAATACATATGTGTTACTTAATATATACGTTTTCAATAGCTGTAGCCGACTTTTAGGCGCCCAAACTATATGTGTGTATATATTCTGTTTTGCCTGTTCTAAATCAGGCCTGTTAGTTTTAATATATTTTTTTGCGCCATTATTTTATTATTGTTTTGCTTTCAATTCTATTTTTGTCGTTTTCTTGCTGTTGTTAACAATACAGTAATCAGCAGTTTATTATCAATGAAGTGGACATTTTATATTTTATCCTTTAAATTAGCAGCTGAACTACATATAATTATTGTAAGGTGGTTTTTGCTTCTTTCATTGTGTGTGCACCACTCAAAAACTCTTCTCAGCTTAAATCAACGAATTGCGTGGGCTCTTATTGTACTTACATACATACAAACGCACATATGTAAACACTAATGAGTGTTAATATATTGTATATGCGTGACAACGTTTTTACTTTAGTTTTGGTTGTTGTTTTGCTACTTTGAAGATTTCTACACTTTTTGGTGCTGCTTCAACGCCTAAACTGTAGCTAATCTAATTACAAGCACACACTACTACTACATACCCATTGCAAAATTCGTTTGTTTACTTCATTTATTTGCCACATAAAAGTTAATTTTCTTTTCGGTTTTTTAGCAGTTTGACTTTTATTAAACGTTGAGTACGGAATGCTTTTTATTGTTGCTGGCCGGCACCTGTACTGCAATCACCGCTAACCGGCCATCGCGCAGCGGTGCAAGTATGTGTGTGTTCCCAGGTGTCACCACAACTGTTTGTATTGGAATATGCAGTGGAATGTCAAACACAGGTTTCAAGCTGAAATAAAAATACAAAAAATGTTCAGAAAAATTTGAAAAGCAAATATTTAAAATAAAATTTACATCTCAAAGTAGTGAGTAAACAAACCCCAGAAACATGTAGACAGAAAATAAAAAACTGTGTATTTAAAGAATTATTGCGACATATTAATATTAAAAACTTCAATATTAAAAAAAAATAATCGTAGGTTGTAAAAATATACAATATATATATATACACATAAATAAAATACGTCTAAAATATAATATAAAATAAATTGCTCTATTTAATTTAATAAACATTTTTGCTTCTTTTTTGCACTACAAAAAAGAGAATAATAATAATTATAAATAACTAAACAAATTTGTTTTTTATTTACAAAAATTAAAATTTTTTGTTTTTAAATTTATTATGTTAAAAAATTTAATTTCATTTATTGTTTCGTTACAAAAAAATTAAATTAAAAAAAAAATTTTTTCAATATCAATAAATGAAATTAAATTTTTTAACATAATAAATTTAAAAACAAAAATTTTATAAGTATAAAAATAATTTCTGTATTTTATTTATTTGATTTCTTTTTAAAATTACTTTACTCTATCTATTTTGTTAAAAATATTAAATTTCACTTGTTGTTTCATTTCAAAAACCAGAAAAACCGATAATTTTGGTTGCACCAAAGCTATGTTATAATACCCTTTAAAAATAAAAAATATTCCTTACAAAAATTTGATTTTGATCGGTCAGTTTCATCGCAAATTTCTTGAAGATAGCTCGTCAAATGAAAAAGTTTTCCATACAAACCATTGATTCTGATCGTTCAGTTTGTACGTCAGCTATATGCTATAATGGTCTGATATCAGCGGTTCCGACAAATGAGCAGCTTCTTGGGAAGAAAAGCACGTGCGCAAGATTTTAGATCGATATCGCAAAAATTTAAAGGTTTCGCCTATATACAATTGGACAGACAGACGGACATGGCTAAATCGACACCGCTTGTAATATATATTAATGGGTCTCCAACGTTTCCTTCTGGGTGTTACAAACTTCGTGGTAAACTTAATATACCCTTATATAAGTAAATAATTTTAAATGAATAAATAAACAAATTTCCTTCTTTTAGTTGTAAAAATTAAAAAAAAAACGTATTTTAAATTTAGTTTATTATAAAGTTGAAATTTCGTTAAGTGTTTTATTGCAAAATAATTAATAAATAATTAAAATAAAAATAAAATATAATAATAATAAAAATAATAAATAAATTTGAGTATTTTATTTATAGAAAAACTAATTAATATTTAAGTTAAATTCTTTTAAGTTAAACATTTTTTTTTTTTATAATTATTTCTGTATTATATTTACTTAAAGCTAAAATTTAATTTCTTAATATTAGAAATTTTAAATGTTAGCTATAGCTGCATAAAAAAAACTTAGAGCTTCAAAAATATGCACATGCATTTGATTAAACAATATGAGCCATTCATCATAGATAATGAGGATATTTTTTATTTATCATAAATTGAAGATAAGACATTCGTAACCTTCCATTTGTATGACTTAACGAAAAATTATTTACTTAGCAAACATTATACTGGGTAGAATATTTTATTGCTCAATAGTAATAATGAGCAATGTCGGAATATGTCTCTTAAGTCATTTAGTCCCTTTAAGTTTTGCGTACTTATTTACTCAACACCCACTATAGATTCTTAAAGTTCACCTGCATCGGTTATGTAATAAGCCTATAAATGCACGTAGATATAATATATTATATAATACCACACCTGAGCTAACAAAGCAATAGAAATGATTCATATAAAACTATATGATTTTATGACACCGATATGAAATGATCGCAGCTGCGATTGATTTTTAATTCGCCTAATTTTTACTGCTCACTTTTATGAGAGGTACAATATATATAAGTACATATTCATTTGCTTGATTGTCAGAAAGATCACGAAAGGGGTGTGGTTATTACGAGAAATTAAATTAAACCAATGTATTGATGACATTACACCGACCGATTGCAAGTATAAAATTAACTGTTTATGGAGATTTATGCATTTGAATAAATAATCTGCCTATCAAGATTTTCTACCATAATACAGTAGTAGCATACTAGCAAGTAGCAATTACTGATGGTTTGGTATTTTGTTTGGTAACTCTCTCTTCGTTGCACATGCACCGAATGACCTGTAACGATGGCTTTAAGTCCACATATCAATTTGCGGAAACCCTTTTGCGTTTGTCTAGTAACGGTTTTCGCTGTTTAGTACATAATTTTACTTAAAAATACCTAATTTGCATCTAGAACTGATATGCGTATAGAAGATAATTATGCTATAGACTTCGCTAGGGTAACGGAGTCGGCATAAGGAATCGAAAGCGAGTCATCTACAAATAAGACCCACAATCGTGATTTAGTGTGAGTTGCTGAGGATCTTACAGCGCCTTCCTCTAAATTTACTACTACCTTAGAACGATTATCAATTAAAGTAGGTTCCTAATCAGATACAAGGATGCCAAACTTAATCCAATTTTTCTTACAACTTTTATTCTTATAAGTCTGATTCTTAAAGCGCCATTCGCTAGACTGTTGAAGATTTTCGACGACATGTTCATAAAACCAGGCCTCGTGACCAGTAATGATGCGTTTGATGAAAAAAGGGTACTCAGATACGTTGTCAAGCATATCTTTGTGACTTCTACCTCGCGTCGTTTATGCAAAAGGTTCATGTTTTTTGGTACAAGTCTAGCATTGACACGCTTTATATCCAAAACATTAACCCAAGTCCGTAAGATGTGTTGTTTATCTCTCTGATGTCAATACTACGATTTTCAAACACTATTTGATAAACTTTTTCGATGTTGTCGTCAGTAACAGTGGTGAACGAACGACTCGCATTAGGCAATCTTTCGATGATTTCACGACCTTCACCGAATGATTTGTGCCATTTAAATACTTGTGTGCGTGATAAAGTGGACTCACCGGAATCCTTGTGCAACATTTTCAACGATTTCGTAGCCGTGATGCCTTTGGAAACTCAAGATTTCAAGCAAACTCGTTGTTCATTACATTTACACGTTAAAAATGGTTAGACAAACCTTACACACATGAGAAAAACATCACATGAACATAAAAAAAAAGTTTGTACCAAAGTAGGAAAAAAGAACCAGACAAGTCTGGGTCAAATTTCATCAAATGGTATGAGAAGTGTATTCGGCACGACTCAAGTAATATTAAATCTACTAACTATTTTGTATGATTTTCTTATCAATAAAATGTCTAGTAATAGAAACTAATATATAAAATGCAAATATAATTTTTGTAAAATTATTTTAACGTACAGCTGAAAATCTTAAATAAACATTTTAAATTGTTTAATCTTATTACAAATATATAACATGTGTTTCACCATTATATCTTTCAATCACCTGACAAGACACGCTCAAGGACAAACTTTGAAACACTCAGCTTGCAAATGTAAAAAAGTTCTTTATTGCCTGTCAGCAGATTGAAAATTACAATTGGACTTTCCCAGCAACTGGCATTATTAAACACACACATACACACGGTGCAGCTTTGTAAATAAGTGTGTGTGTAACTTTTTATATGCACAGCCTATCAACCGAGAGTAATCAAGCAGTTTGCCGGCCGGCCGGCAAACATTTATTAACGCAAATCTACAAAAACTACCGGCACCGCTCAACCGCTCACCCGCCCTCCCCCAGAGAACAAACAAATGCCAGCTGGCAACAGAGCTTGTTTAATAGGCACTCGAACACTTGCTCACACGCTTGCTACTTACCCATGCAAACGACTCATGGTGATATCACCGGCATCGTCCGCCACCACCAAGTAATCGGTAGCCGTATCCAATCCAGTTACACGTCCGGATACATACTTGGAACCGAGACTTGTGCCGTTTATACTGTAGACATGCACCGAATGCGAGGTATCGTCCAGCGCGCTGAATGCAATGTGACCTGGAACAAACCAGAATGAGTGAATTAAATTTTTAATTTATTAAGTAAAAAAAAACAAAAAAAAAAAAAAAACGAGAGATAAAAATGTTTAAGTGGAATGGAAGATAAATTAAATAAATGAAACGCTGCAAAAAAGCAATGAAAATGCACAAACCAATTCAAACATTTTGCTTGGCAATTTACAGAACCATTAAACAAACAAAGACTTGCATGCATGCAAGTGATAGGGACCCTGCAGGGAGAAGCCGCTGCACTGCCGGTGTGGCGAGTTGAAAAGTTTGCATAGAATGTGTGGTGATTCGTAGCGGTACTTATGGAAAAATTATTCAGTTTATAAAGATGGTGTGTTTGTTTGACCGAGTTCCTGGTGACATTTTTATTGTAAATTAATGTATCTTTCCTTCAACTTCTGTGTTGAGGATTGTCATGAATATTGCGTAGAATTAGTTCTCACAACTCCCGGTTCTAAGTTAACAGAATTGACAGTGATTTAATCCGTCCAAGGACTGTTAAAAATTTTTTGCGTAGAATATTGTGAGTAAAGAATCCTATAGGTATACTATGTTACTAAAAAGATCAGTTGTTTCCTAGCAACCCAGCATGTGTGCATGAAACCTGAACCCAGTGGATATATAGAATGGACCAACAAACTGTAAGACGATGATTCATACTTTGAAGTATCGGGATCGAACGATATATTCGAAGAATGTATGGATTCACATCAATTTGAAAGCAATACTTTTTATTTGGTTTACCACACTCAAAATGATCGCAAGAACATTTTTTACTTCTAAATAAAGAAGTGTAAGCGATGGATAACGATAACGAACAACTGCAAGACAGAAGGAATAATTTCGACAAAACAACTAGCAAAGTTTGATGTACCGGCAACTACATGGGGATACGCGATCTACAAAAAGATCCGACTGCAAGTCATTTATAGTATTCCAACATAGTTTGCTTGAAGTTTTGTGTTTTTAATGGAATTACAGTTACGGAATTGTTGAAAACATTGCAAAAGTGTTTTGGGGAGTATACTTCGTCACGAACAAAAGTATTTGAGTGTCACAAAGCATTCAGTGATGGTCGTGAAGCTATAGAAAACGTGCCTCATGTGAGTTGTCTATCCACCACTGATCTCCTAATGACGACAATGTCGAAGCTAAAGAAACAGTGCTTGAAAATCATCGTGTTGGCTTCAGAGAGATATCCGAGGATCTCAACACCTGCCTCTATATTGGCACTAGAGACAACAAGAATCTATATATGGATCACTCTTCTCGGATGGAAGTAAAAATTACAGATTATTTTATTGATTTAAATATTATTTGATTTTCAATATCATTTCTCAGATGGACTGCACATACACATGCATATATATACGACAGTACAAAACAAACGTTTGCGATATAAACTTAAACAAAAGTTTACGATCACTTGTGAATGTCTAGGCTGACGAGCTCGCCCTCACTAGTATGCACCGGTTACACAATAGCAGTAGGCATCTACATTTCTAATTGACAACTTGATTAAGACGAACCGAAAAGAGCAGCCGCCATAACAACAATAAAAGCAACAACAATAGGAGCAATTGCTGGTAGGCCGGTTGGACCTGACAGTCAAAAGAGCACAACGCAACGCCAACAAAAAAAAACGAAAAAAAAAGACGTGAGAAACTCGGTGTGATTGAATGATTGCAAACACACAACAGCACACAGTCACATGCAAGCATGTCATGCACGGCACTTGTAGTACATATATTTATACATCTGTACATACATATGTATGTATATACAGGTGTATGCAGTTAAATGCCACTTAGATAAACCAGCTGACACGCGAGATTTTTAAGATTTACAACTTGATGAGACTTGAGTCGCCTGCCGAGAGAACGGTTGGTTGGTCGTTTAGTCAGTTGGCCGCAAACACTGTGCCGTAACACACTATAAGTACGAATGCGTGTATATGAGTGTAGCGGTGTGTGTGTGTATTTGCATTCAGCTGGCCGCAGCAAACTTTCAGTTACGACTGGATGCGGTTGGTTTGGCCACCACCAACAATACCACCTTCACAGTTATGCCAGCGATTGCATGTCAAACATTTAGCACACACTTCACACAGACACACATGCACACACACACACACATACATAAGTGACTTAAATAATTGTTAATATAATCAAATACAATTGACCGCATGCCAATTTGTATAGAAGTAAAGATTTTTTTTGCTGAAAATTTTCGAATTTTTCGTTAAATCATACTCAATTGAGCCTACAAGATGGGCACACATACATTATACATATTACATACATACATACATACATACCTACTTTCACACAAGCTATTCAAATAAGCCTGTGAGTTTTGCACAATTGTGAAATTTTTTCTTGCAATATGAGGATGTGCGGCACTTTTGGGTAATGCGATGAGAAACTTGCTGTAATAGCGGTAATGTATATACATATATAAAAAAAAAACAAGAAATATTGATAATAATTTTAGCGGTGTTAACTAGTTTTATAATAATGCCACAACTGATAAGTTTTATTATGTTTGCACTTATACACAATATGTCGCGTTCATTTTTTATGCTTACTTAATTAATTGCACTTACTTAATGAAGGTGAGTGCTTTTAATCAGCTCAGCCGTCAAATGTCGTAAGAAGATGCATATACTACAAATAGTACATATACTAAGTACATATGTATGTATACACATACCATATACATATATATTTTATAAGCGATTATTTCCTGTAGTAAAATACATAGAGCTGCTCATTTTGTTCGGTTGAGATAATTTGATTAAACACTTTCAATATGTACTTACGGATGTAGATACAGTATACTATATGTATGTGTGTGTTCGGACTTTGAACGCCAGTATAGGCGCACCTTTTTATTAATTTAGTGTGATTACAATACTACATGGTCTTAAAAGCGTTTGGCCTGATCGAGAGATTGCGCTACAAATAAAACATCGCTCTCCTTGTACGAAAGAGTACTAACCGTAATTAGAATAATGTCACAGTTTCATGTCATTTGATCTAATTGTTCTCAAGTTATTAGTCTCAAAATGACGTTGCCTCTGCTACTTTTATAAACAATGTAAAGAAATGAAAAGCCGGCAAAACCCAACGTTGATACAAAGAAATTATTTGATAGCTAAGCTCGGGTGTAACTGTACATTTTATACTCTTGCAACTTGCAGGGAACAAATGCGGAGGCACGCCTTTAGGTTTTATCAAAACTTTATATCAAACTATCAAAATATCGCTGAGATTTCATCCATTTAAAAAAAGACGATACACTGTTATTAAAATAGATTCCATCTGAATTTTATTAAAATTTCTTAAATTTTTTTTTACTTTTTTGGTATAATTAGAAGATACATGTTTCATGAACAAGCTCCAACCTTTTTCTTTTATTTCAGTTAACTGAAAATGAAGCTAAACATCCCGCCAATTGATGCCTCTTGCCGCGAGAGTCTCAAGAGATCGATTACAATTTTGAAAGAAAAAAAAAATTTAAATCGGATTTTCAAATTTTAATATGTACTTAATAAACGTACTGAGTGTGAATATTATTCATTTATTTTTTCCATTTCAAATAAGCCTCCAAAAATTGGCTCAAATTCAGGCGTTTACAAGTATCGCCCCCTTATGCCAAAGACAGACATATGAGTACTATATGTCAAATACAATTACTACAATTTTTGTAGTATGCTACAGAAACCATATGTGTGTCAACCGTATTTTCTACCCCAAAAGCTTTAAGCGCTTCGGCCAAAATCATATACTTGCTGTCACTTTGACATGGAAAACAAAATTAAAATTCGCAATTAATGTACTTTTTCTAGAAATCAATCTTTTATATTGCTTGGTCGTTTTTATTGCCCGTAGAGATGAGTAAAATATTTCCTTTCCCTTCTCAGGTAATAAAATATTTAAAGATTCTTTGCTGTTATAAGCAACTTGGCATCATTTCCCCATTATATTTATTTCCCTTTAGTTGATTTTAATTTTTTTGCATCAGCTGATGAGTGTCAAACTTATAGAGCTTTAGTTGTAGTACGGAAACAATATGTTTGTCTTTAGCATATACAAACATTCAATTAGAAATATTTCGTATACAAAAAAAACATACTTTGAACTTCTTTGAATTCGGTACACAATTGAAAGCAACGTTCTCTGGCGAGTCATCACCTTCTTTATTTCTGTCATTTTTGTCTGATTAGCCACAAAATGCGGCCTTCAGCTTCTGCAGCGAATGTTGTAACGAATATGTTCAGGGTTGAAACGTTTGAACCTCCTTGACCATATTGATCTATCATTTAGTGTATTCTTGCGATTAACCCAAAATATCGATTATTCTCATTTAGGCGAGGCCAAGCTGAGACTTGTCGTATTTTATTTTTGTTCATGGGCAGATCATTTTCAACTTCTTGATAACACTATAGCTGTGTCACGTTAGATTCTTTCTCTGATTTGAACAGTAATATTGTTGTAGTTGGTATTGTAATTGATACCAACTTTGCAGTAAGAAATGTCACGAGACTTTTCAATGAGAATACATAGTATATGCCGAAAGTATGAGACAATTTTGTAGATAGCTGTATGTTAATAGATTTCATAAAAATATTTCCAATAATTTTTGGACGAATTTTGATTTTATAATATATACACCATATATTGATTGATTATTTCCGGGCTCTTCGTCGGGTTAAGGGTTTGTGATATTTTATTGGAAATAAAAATGTGTATTTTATTCTATTTAATAAAACTGATAATGAATATTTTATTTTAATGTACAGATACATACATAAGTTTGATATTTCATAAGATCTTCTACGCATTAATATTCTGTAAAGTGGATCACCATTATAATTACATTATTGCAGCAAATTATTGTCATGTTAACCAACAAACGCCCAAATACAAATTTTTTACTTTGTCAAATTAAAAAGTTATACACACAATATAACTTCATTTTGATCCATCAGTTTGTATGTATGGTATGTATTTACTATAGTGGTCCGATATCGGCGGTGCTGACAAATTAGCAACTTCTGAATATCTCAAAACCTAAGGGAATGCAAGTAGTTCGCGGTTGTATAGACGGACTGGCTAAATAGACTCAGTTTTCGACGTTTCCTTTTGTGTGTTAAGAAAGCAAACGTAGTATACCCTATTCATGATATATAAATAATAGTAGAAAAAGGAAGATATATAATATTAAACCATGAGGTTAAATAAGATTACTAACTTTATTTGGTTAGCTATGCAGCTAAGTAGAATTCAAGCCGAAAGTTTACTGGGTGCATAGAAATATTAATATTTTAATTTTTATATGAATATGTTTGTAAGTATGGGTATTTCCAATATGCATTTAAATTTCATAATTATTTATTAATTGTATGACGACAATGAGGCCGGCGGCGCGTCCGACCATAATGAGATTGACGGCTGTGATGCAAGGGCGCAGCACTGTGGAGGAATTGACCGTTGGCATTTACACAGACTAAATACTAGAAATATTTTCTGATAAGAATTAAGTTATAAATCTTAAAAAATCCGGGACAAGTGTGAAGGGAAATTTTTAATTATACAAATATTAGAAGCAAAAATTTTCAGATTTAGTAACAATATGTATACGCATTCAATACATATCTAGTTATGAGATATAGAGATCTAGTCTCCATATCGAGAAAGTCTTACCGAATAACGAATATCCTCAAGAATTTTGAATTGCGCATTACTTAGGGAAACAAACTCTCTATAGGGCTCAAGAAAAAATTCTAATGGAGTAAAGAGCCGCATCGACACACCCATTATATTACTTCTTAACATTTTCAATGGAGTAATGCCGAAGAATCGATTGAAATCGAGTGTGAATTCAATAAATTTGCGCAGTTCACATCGAAACGATGACACTTGCCACTTGCGAGATAACGAACAACTGCGTTCGGTATGCAAGCACATACATACCTGATATATGCATTAATGACTTTTTTTTTAATACAAATCAATAACTATAATTTAAATATATATGTATGTATTTGTGTCAGTGTGCTTTACATACAGGCATTCGTTTTTATTAAGACACTGATATGCTCGTAATATGTTAATTTCCATATTTCAACACACAATATGCGTTCGATTGGTTTGAAAATGTAGAAAAAGCCAACAGCAAAAAAAAAAAAATTAAATAAATAAATTATCGACAGCTGAAGCCAATGTGCGCGTTCGATGATAAAGTCAATTGTCGCACGACTTACGCGCATACGCAAGTCCAGCAGGCGTTACGAGTGAGTTATCTGTGCCAGATCGCGAGACGTGACACGGACGAGGAAAACACGCGACGTGTAATGCGTAATTTCTTGTATTACGGCGGTCGATTCACTTTCAATTATTGACAATTAGGTAAATTTTATTCATAAAAGTATAAATATTGACTTTAGCGTTTTCAACTTTGCTCATTTATATGCTATTTATAAGCGATATACAAAGGTTTTTTTGGATACGAAATAAAATAGGGATTCATGTAGACGAGTCGTCTCGAATGATACAATACTAAACGGTTTGCAAAGCATGTTCTGTGATCTTATCTTTCGGTCTTAAAATTAAGCACAAGATTTCGAAACATCTATCAATACAAGTACATATTGATCGATTCACACGTGATTTTTCAGCATTTGTATTTGAAAAGTTTATCGTTAGAAAATTACCGTAAAACTACCTCAAAAATGTTACTTATGTGCGGGTATGTGGTATATAATATATATAACAATAGTTAAAGAATTGATACAATATTTTTTTGCTCATAAATGTCGACTTTATATTATAGATAATAATACTATTATTGATATGCTGGGTGAATATTAACTTAGGTCAATAAATAGGATTCTAATTTTTATTGAATAATTCTATAGGAAGGTAGTCAAGACTAAGGCAGTCAAATACGGATTTCTGTGGTTGAGTACGCTCCAAATAATGGTAAGTAACTTTTGGGATCAGATGTAAGAAACAGATACGTTCTTCAATCAAAGCTATTCTACATTTTTATTATAATTTGTATGCAGTATCTACTTACATACTTGTACATATATGTATATAATAATCAGTTCAATGTTTGCCTTTTGCTTTGAGAATGTTTGTTTACCGCACTGTTGATCGTTTTTTCCCAAATATAATATCTATAGTGAATGCCAGAAAGAGAAGTAGTCGTTCTCGCGTGATTCGATCCAATTCAGCCAAAAAAAATTATTCGCCAACGCATTCGCAGAATCTCCTGAGAAAACAGAAAATTATGTCAAGTGAAAGAGGTTAGCCTACCATCAACTGCTCATTTTCTGACATTAGGCTCAACAGATGCTTTAAGAAGCAAAATGACAAAATGTACGCATATGTGTCCATGACGCAAAAAATGTTATTTCAAGGGTTCAACGTCGTCTCCATTCATCTGCTGTAATGGTTTGGTGGGGAGTCTCCTGTAAAGGGGTTACACTTCTTCACTTCTGTAAAAACAGGATTAAAACTGGGATAAAAGCAATATTCCTGGCTTCATAGCTGCAGATAATTGGTCGTTGGTAAGTCCAGATTTGAATCGATTGGGCAAAAGTAAGTGGTCAAAGTTGGAGAGCATGGCCTTTTAAATACGCCACAGAAATTTGAAGTCTCTAAAATTATTTGGTTCGAGCAGCGTCAATACAAATAGTAGCTGTGGGTGCTGCTATTGATCAATGGCCGAATTGTTTGAGGGCTTATGTGAATGCAAAATATGACCATACCGAATAAAAGTGTGTACATCGCTCATTTAATATATTCATTAATTAATAAAAGTAACTTTATTAAACAATGTATACTGGTTTCATTTTTATAACGGCCTGAACTTATAACAGAACTTATTGCAGGACTAAGTATTTTAATTTAAAAAGACTAATATTATGAGCTAAACATACCGAAAAATTTTTTCCTATACAATTTTTTTATTCAAAATATATCAGGGGTATTATGTAAATCGACCTCGTAGAAAGCTTAAAAACTTAAAGTTAAATATATTACAGAAATTCGCATATAAATTTCATTTGAGAAAGAACCAAAAGTTGGGTCTACAACAGCACAAAATGCCCAACATATTATTAAATTTATATTGATGTATTTTTTGCAAGTTGCAAGCCTAAATTTTATGATGATAAAATCAAATTAAAGTCATCTGATTATATAAAACCTTTCGAAAGGTAATAACATCGAATTTCAGAATCTGGTATCTTCTCGAAACATCAGTAGGCGATTCCCGCCAGCAGATAGATTTATTATCGACAAGGAATGAGTAAGAATTTCTGCTTTAAAAAATTAAGAATTTTACGTCAAAAAATAAAAAAAAAAGAAATGGATACAGTTGTGTTTTAATATTTAATTGCTTACAACTATTCTGGTAGCTTGATTAATACATGCAATATGTTGCCAAGATTAAAAACAAACATTTGCTAATATAGTCTAGAAAAACAAACACACGGGCGACAGCCATGATCTTTCAAAATCTTATACAAATACTATAACTATCAAGTGCATACTAATTATGTTGAATATCAATGTGCGAGTGCGAATAATGACCAGATATAATACAAATATTTGCTGATTAAGCGCATAGTAAGTAAAGTCACAAGCTCGATGTCAGAGGAGATGTGTCTCGATTTATTTATTGGTTTATTAAATGTGTAAAGTGTGAATGAATCAATTAGTCGACTAAATTATACTACAGTTATAATTGTTATTTTTAAAAATTATTGTTTTTTTTTGGCTATTGGTAACACACACTTTAGACACGACGTCATTCTAACTTTCGGAAACTGTTAACAGGTTGCTAAGTATAAAATCACGTAAACGTTTAATCGCTCACGTTTACACGTCTACACGTTACAATTTACAATTTAAATATAGAACAATCATAACGACATGATGATTGTTGAACTAAAATAGACACTTTCGAAAAGTGGTTGTAAAGCGCATACTAATATATAGCCGTAAGTGAGCTTAATGTTAACCATGTAGATAAATATTTATTTGTGTATGTATAGTCACTTGTGGTTATAAGTGTTCATTTAGTATATGTATATTTATAAAGTGGCACTTAACGGTGGATATATAAGTTAACTATTTGAAAAGCTTAATAATTTTTTGTTAGTTGGCAGCACAAATCTTGGACGTGAGGGCTTTTGTCACGCTACTCTAATTTGCTATTCGAAAACCCAGAGATAGTGGAAGTCGTGTTTTAAGGGGTTACATCCACTTGTGAATTTCAAAAAATTGCATTTTTTGCATATATGTATGTCTATTGTTAATATATTTGAAAATATTCTTCGAAAATTTGAAGTTGATCCGGCTAATAGTTTCGCAGATATAACTGCATTTGTAAGAATTTTTTAACTTAGTGTAATCGGTTCTCAAAACTTTAAACGCGTCTTTTTGAAACGCTGTTTTCAGAGACGGTAAGGAAATTTTCTCCCAAACAGCTGGACCGGTCGACTTGAAATTTACACACGACCTTCTTAAACACATTTGTCAAGTATTTGTAGAAGAAATACGATTTTAGTATACAAATTTCAATTTTTTCCGCCACTCTGTGTAAATATTGTGAAAAACAAACGAATTTTTTCTCTTCAACCATTACTTGTATTCACTTATAATAATAATTATTTTTGGTTTTACGATTTGAAATAATTTTAAAGAGAAACATCTTGCTAGCCAGCAAACACATTTTATCGGAAGCCCTCCTGGAGATCGGCTACGAGATTTAGGGAATCTAAAACTTTCCACATGAATCACCGATAATCAAAGTACTTTAAATTATATTAATGTACATGTATTTATTAAATAAATGCCTCTTCATAAAAAATTTACCAGAAAAACTATTTTTACTGATATGCAAGTGGTTAGATAACCTTGACTACTTAGAAGTAGTTCTGCACCAAATCGACCTAGTCAATCGTCAGTCTTTAGATATAAAACGCATATACTTGTATGTACATATATTCGATTAAAGTAGATATGTACTTATGAGTATACATATGTATGTCTTAATTACGACGTTAGTTGAGTAATACATCTTAAAGTAGATAGTGTTGATAAAAGACGGTATCGTGCTTACAAAGTCTATTTTGAGTAATCATATGCGCAATTCGTTAACTAAATCACGAATCGTCAATAATGTTTTATCACGTATACACTTATTTATATACATTTTGACAAATAAAAGTATATAATTATTAGTTAGTTTTATTATTTGGACAACATATTCTTACGTACAGTTATTTAAGTTACTTAAGAACAATAAAAAACGTTAACTTCAGTTGCACCGAAGCTATGAAACCCTTCACAAATGCAAAGGTTCCTTACAAGTACTTTTATAGGGTCTCCGACGTTTCCTTACAAACTTCGTGGTAAACTTAATATACCCTGTACAGGGTATAATTAATACAATAATAAATTTTGGATCGAAAATCAGAATTTCATTTAAGATATATAAATTATCCGTATGTATTGTATATATACATATGTATTTATGTACGATAGGCGAGTAAATTTATTTTGTGTCAACATATTTCACAATGTGTCACTTTGATTGATATCGGTTAATTACTGTCCGAGTTATGAGTAATATTCCACAAAAAGAAGCGGTGTCTTGTGAGTATTTCGAACGAAGTTGACGAATTCGTAATCAGGCGAAACACTTCACAAATTGATTATTAACTTAAAATTAATAATAAAAATACAAAAAAAAACTATTATACAATCTTCAAGACATATTATCATATCGCAAGTACTTACATACATATGTATGTATGATTGTACAGCAAAAGAATGCTGCCACTGAATGGCCTCAATAAAATTACTACCTACCACGTTGTGGCAGCTGATAGAGGAAGACTAGTGAACACGTGATAACAAGTGTATTATGACTAATAATTCAAGTGACCACTCTTATACAAATCATAGCCTATCACATGCATGTGTTTATCTAAGAAAATATCTCTATCACACCACACACAAAGGTAAGACTAGGAGAGAGGGGTCGAATGTACAGCCGTATAGTCACACGGTTATTTAATTTTGGGCCTCCCGCCCATGTAGGAAAAATGTTGCTGACAATAAAAAAATGTGTGAGTTTAAGAAGTTTCAAAGAGACAAAATTTTAAATTAGTATTTTCATGTCATCACTCAATTTTAAAGAAAGAAATTTTAGCTACCAATTGAATTGCGAATTTTTTTATTAGAAATATTCAATGTTAAATGCTAAACGTTGGGATTAAAAATTTAAAACGTAATTTTTTATGGCATAACCGGAATTAAAAATTGAAAATAATTTTTTTTTTTTAAACTTTTTTTTTTAATTATAAACTTGGGAATAGCTTTTTTTTTTAATTTTTCAATCTGGTGTTTGGAATTATTTTTTTTTTAATTTTGTTTCCGGTTTTTGTAATTAAAAATTTCAGAGTTTAATAAGATTTTCGGGAATACAAAATAAAAAAAAACTAATTTAAATGCCAATTCTATTATTTTTTAATTCATTCCGTACGACCTTGCCATGTGAATATACCATAGATATATATTAGTTATTTAACCTACGAAAGAAAAATTTTTTTTGGAAAAATGCGATTTTTTTCTCTCTTTCCTCTAAGCTCGATACACTTAACACAATTTGTTTGATTCGTCGGCACAATACTTTTTTAGAGGTGTGCATGTTAGGTCAGAGATATCGGGTCTACCGTTAGTCTAATCGGATAATTTTAAGTAATATATCAAACAAAATTTCTTATATATATTGCCTACAACTAGACTAAGTCAATCCATGTTTTTTTTTAACCCTATAAAGTGATTTCCGTATCTGATGTATTGTATATTTGTATATCTCGGCCATTGGTCGGTATAAGCCGAACTATATTCCGAGAACCAAGAAAATGTAAGGAAAGATTCCACAAAAAATATGTATAGTAAAAATAATTCGTCTGAAGGCGGTCTAATTTTCCGCGGTTGCCGTCAGAAATACATATGTATGTATGTATGTACATAAATGCAATAAATTTTTCAGACATATTATTTTTATAATCACCAAAACATAATTATAGAAAAAGCAGTGTGATACGTTGGTCCCGACTAAATGAAGACAATATAGTCCAAAAGAGTACATACGTACGCATACCTATTCGTGAATATGAATCGGGCATATTTGACTATATCGTTGCGTTTGTGTTCGTCACATTTCATTCTTATTCATATCGGCGGAACTGTTCACCGTTGCTGGCATTACTCGCGCCCCTTTGGCGCCAAATCTATATATATTTACATTATATGTTCCATGTATATATATGTATGTGTGTATGTGTACGTATAATTTATACCGTAGCGTAAGAATTTAAGACGCAGTAGAGAAAATTCGCTTAATCCACTTGTCCGACGACACATATATTTTTTGATAGTAATTTGTTTGATTAATTTATTGAATTTGCCGTGAGAAATGCTAACTTGAGTGCGGCGCGTAGGCTGCTACTTCCTCTACAAATACTATTCTGCAAATGTAGGCAATCTGTGCCCTACAGCGCGCCGCGTTGCCCAACACATTTCAACAATTGAGCTCGCTTTAGCTTTCAGTTGAGCTTTAAAAATGCGACGCACAAGTTAAATTACCCAAAAAAAAAAAAAAATGAAAAAATTTAATAAAATTTTTGATGGCGATGCAAATATAGTATACACATACCCACGTAGATGTGTGTGATTGCTTGCACTCAAAGTCACACTAATCAAGAAATTTTGCATATTGATAAGACAGGCCCACTTTTGCTGCCAGCCCGTATGTATCTGTGTGTGTGTGTGCGTTGTGAGCAATGATTTCTTTTTGTATGGACATATGACTGTTTGTATTGAGGCATATAAATTAATTTTAATTTTAATAAATTTATTTATGAAGCCATATTACTGAGGGTATATTAGAATACATCTGCGGTAAAAAAAGCGAAAAGCGAAATCGTACATCTATAAACGCATCCATACATACATATACAATACCTGCGAGTATATCAATTCATTTATTGCCATTTAATTGACCATAGGGGCGCGTCAGTCGCCAATGCTCGTTCGTTATTCTACATAATTATGTATATACATACTTACATATAACGGCATAATAAGTGATGACAGGCAAAAAATGTATGAATATACTAGATACTTTATATTATAATAAAACACTTGTTGCGTGCATAAATTAAAATATAAATGCAAAATATTTTTAATATTTTTATTGGCGTCGACATTTCAATGGAATCTTAATGTCACAATTTTATATATGTATAAATAATACTCACTGACCGACATATTTGGCACAAAACTTGTTAGAATAACGAAAATCATTATAAGAAGTATAGCAGAGTTGGAGGTAGTATATTTTTGCCAATATCACATACCAATAACATGCCACAGACTAATAAAATACTCTTAGGGTTTCATTAAGGTACCTCACATACAATCACCAATCATATGGAGTAAAGTCAGCCGAAACTTGCATGCCAGAAAAACGAAAGCAAAAACAAAAAAAAAACAAATTTTTAACAAGTGGATATACCTTCAATCTATCAGGTAGGTCATAGGTGGATTAGTCATTGTAATTGTCATAAAAGGTAGTAAACGGGTAAATAACCCAATATTCACGGAGACTAAAGATCAAATGGTCACATTCATTGCTCATCAATTAAAAAGTCCTACAAGTTTTAAATCTGCTTTGAACAACTGTTAGATAAGGTAAGATGCTTCAAGAACTTGTTTTTTTATAATCAACGCGGTTTTTTTTTTTTAATTTGACAAAAACTGCTGATAAAGCACTGCTTGAAATATTCAAAATTTCAATTAGTAAACTATAATGCTTAGTGTGTATAAGAAATTTGAAACTATTCACTCTCTCACAGCATCTTCTTTTGAATCATTTTCGTTTCGTTTCTTGGGAATTTTTTAATTCCAATGGTTTGCGTAAATTTCCTGCCATTAATTATGATTTCATAGAATTTCCGTAATTAATAATGAATAATTTTTCATAAAGTGATAAGCGTAGACGGGGGCTTACTTTATGAATGTCTTATACATTTATTCTCTTGAATACATTTATATTAATTATCATTTTAGAGTATAAATTGTGAATTTTCCGATAGGTTACTCATTTTTAATACGATCACTTGAATTTAATCTCAAAAATGTTTAGTCATCGTTACAAGAAAGGATGTTCTTGCATAGTTTTATTGACACAATTTACTGTCATTTATGTACATATATACCATTTTGGAGCACAGCCTAAATAAGTAAAATGTTACGTGTTGTGTTTGCAGAGGGCACAGGGATGAGCATGCGTATACGTAACATTAAATTTCTTGGAAATATGTATATATATATGTACATTAGGGTGTCGGTTTTTAACAGGTTGATTTTGTTTTACGAACGCCCCCTGAAGATTCGGTTTTTGCCCTAAAAACCAAGATCCAACGCAAACAAGTGGTTTAATTTCAATTTAAACCGTGTCTAAGTTATTATAGTTTATTTTGTGCATAAAAAATTAAAAAATCATTTTTTTTTATATTTTCAAAGTTTAACTATTCAAGAATATTTTTCAAGAAGATTTTTCAAATGTTAAATTATTTTCGGAGATATAGGTATTATAAGAATACAGAGATATAGGAACATGCGAGACTTTACACGCGTTTTTCTCGAAACAGTCGTTTTGTAACGATAACCACGATTTCGCAGCTTCTACTGGTCCGATACACTTGAAATTTTTAGAAGGTCTTTTTTATGTATTTATGTTTTTCCTGTATTTTTGTAACGTTAATAAATAACTAATAAAAACAAATGGATACTAAATATATGAATTGAATTTTTTACAACACTTCGAAAATTACCTGAAATGCATGTCTCTAAATTAGAATACCCCTTAAACAAGTAACCCTACAACCTTGAAGAAATGATATTCTAATATAATTATGCATATTCCTTTTGTAATATATAATTTCATCGAACTTTAAAAATAATAAACTAAAGAAACTTTTAACATTTCAAAATGCCATCATAATGTACGAGTAGCTTCTAAAATATTACTGTCAGTGAGTGGCAGAGATGTTGCTGAAAAAAATGCTTAGTCATAGTTGAAGTCTCAACAAAAAAAAAAAACAACAAAAAACGTTAACTTCGGTTGCACCGAAGCTATAATACCCTTCACAAATACAAAGGCCCCTTACAAGAACTTGATTCCGAACGTTCAATTTGTAGGGTAGCTATATGATATAGTTATCTGATCTGACCAATTTCTGCGGAGAATAATTGGTTGCCTTAAGCAATAACTTGTGCCTAATTTCGTGAAGATACCTAGTCAAATAAACAAATCTTCCATGCAAGCACTTTACTCCAATCGTTCAGTTAATATGGCAGCTATATGCTATAGCCATCCGATCTATACAATTTCTTTGGCGATTAGATTATTGCCTTAAATAATAATCCATGCCAAGTTTCGTGAAGATAGCTCGTCAAATGAAAGAGTTTTCCATACAAACTCTTGATTCAGATTGTTCAGTGTGTATGGCAGCTATATGTTATAGTGGTCCGATATCGGCCGTTCCGACAAATGTGCAGCTTCTTTGTGAGAAAAGTACAGGTGCAAAATTTTAGATCGATAGCTTAAAAACTGAGGAACTAGTTTGTATATATACAGACAGACGGAGATGGCTAAATCAACTCAGCTCATCATGCTGTTCATTTATGTATATATTTTATAGGAGTGGCAAACTTAATATACCCTGTTCAGGGTATAATAATTATCAAAATGTGTGACATTTCTTCGAAGACAAATGATTAATGGGCCACTTTCTTATGTAAATATTTGGGCTGATATCAGTGCTACATATTCATTTACCTAAAAATGTGTGCTTAATACATTGCTTTGCACATATTTACAATGGACATAAATGTGGTAGGTATGTGTTGGGGTTTACTAATCCAATTTCCTTGCTGATAACACCGTTCAAAGTAAACACATGCATAAACGTGTAGAAGCAACCAAATGTAAGTACATACGCATGTATGTATTATGGTTCTCATTACGTGTATACTTATGGGCACTAGACACGAGATAACACCATCACGTGATATACTTGTACTATGTTCACGGTTTGTATAACGCCTTTTTGGTCACAGAACCGTTCATACATATGTGCACAATGCATACATTTGTATGTATGTATACTTGTATATATGTGAATATGCGGGTATGTATGCACCTATGTACATCGGTAAGACTAGACAATTTCGTATCATAAACGAGCAGTAGTTGTTAGCTTAGCATGATAAGAGCGTATGCAATTACTTATTTCGAATACTCTGCACCGTTTTCTTTTAATGTCTGTCTGCCTATATGTGTGCATGTATGTATGAATGTATGCATGTTCGCAGCCAATGGAAATTGAGGCAAACTATAAAAATGTTGTCGTAGGTCATTGACTAAATACTAGTAGAGATATGTTAGCTGCAGCCGTTCATGGACTTTAGAGCATATGCGCATATGTTCTTGACTAAATTAAATGCTGATAGAGCAAAAAATGTATAAGCAGAGTGTGTAAATGTTGCATACATCTAGTGATAATTATTGCGTTAATGTATGTTAACGGCAATTTGCGTGTTACAAATTTAATCTCATTTAAAATAAAATAATTTAATCGCTTTAAGCAAAGCAATGGAATATGAAACTGATTATTGTAGTTGTTTGAGTTTAGATAATTCGAGATGAAATGTTGGCTTTTGATAAGAATTTTAGCATTTTTTCGTAACATTATACTAAATGTATTACAATAGAAAAAGAAAAAAAAAATCAAATGTCTATACTGCCTCTTAGAATACACACGATGTACGAGAGGAAATAGGCTACAGTTCTTTTAGATCGATTTGAAAAGCGGTTCCGACAATAATTAAGAAATACCGTTGACTCCGGCTGTACCGAAGCTCTAATACCCTTCACATGTATAACATAAAAGGGTATACAAATAACTTTATATTGGTTTTGATTGGCCAGTTTTATGGCAGCTATATGCTATAGTAGTCCGATATTGGGGGACAAATGTGTAACTTTTTGAGGAGAAAAAGAAGTATGCAAATTTCAGGTCAATATCTCAAAAATTGAGGGATAAGTTCGCGTATGCCCTTTATAAATGTATGTATATGCTAATAATCAGTAGAAAATTTTGAATTTTGAATGTTAAATATTGCTATAATATAAACCGATTTAATTAAACACGAAACATGAACATTTTAAAAATAGCTTGCTTATATAATTTTTTCGCACAATTTTCTATGGGGAAAATAAATCTAAAATATCCAAAAAACAATCGTTAACATTCTTTGTTGATAGAGTTAACATTTCAATGTAATCCAAATAGGAAATTTTAATATCATATTTGAATAACTCTGTTAATGTGCAGAGTGGAATGCATTATTGTAGCCTACTTTCAGGCTGCAGTTGCGAAGCTTACAATCGCCACGTGAAAAAAATTACCATATTAATTTGGGATTTAAGATATAAATATAGTACATATGTATATGCAAATAAAAAAAAACATGCCTAAAACTCAATTTAGTATCTTCTCTAAATTAATATAATTTATGCATCACTTACCATGATATGAAACAGTAACGAATGAAATTTGTACGCAGGTCTCAGTACAGCCATTTGGTTTCAGTGTGCGCACAAATTGGCCATCCTGTATGGTGTACACGTTCACAGTACCGTCCTAAGTCATTAAATACATACAAACAAAATTAGAATTGAGCAAAATCGACCTTTTGCTTAATTAGGTGAATTATTACCAGTGATCCCGAAACGACCATATCCAATTCAGTGTAAATGGCGACACTCGAAATGGCGTCGTCGTGACCGTAGAGTGTGGTCAATGGTTTGGGCGAGAATGCATTCTGCGTATTCAGCTGTGTAATCGCCTGCAGATGCGCCTGCCCAGTAAGCGCGTGCATTGGAATGTTTGTGCTGGCCGTTACATTGCCGTACTGTTGTGTCTGTATACTCCAAACGATGCAGGTACAGTCGCGCGAACCGGTCACTAAGTAAGAGCCGCAGTTGTCCAACGCCAGACAGGTGATGATGTCTAGTAAAAGGAAAAAAAACAAAGAGATCTTAAATATTTAAGAAGACACAGTTTTGGAGAGTATAGAAACTTCAATACAAACCCAAGTGCCGCGTCACAGAGGCCACTGCTTTCCCCTTATGTAAATTATAGACACGCAGTGAGTTGTCCCAAATGCCACCCGCATACAGCAGTTTGCCATCTGTGCTCACTGCGAACAGTTGTGAATGTGGATTTTGCGAGGGATGGAAGGGGCCAAAAATGCGTTTGCGGTTTCTAAAACAGTAAAAAAATCGTATTAAAACAAAATAGAGTTAGAGTTACCTGTAAAGCTTATTATAGATCTAAGCAGACAGTTTTTATGTTACCGCAACTACGGTCATATTATTTTTCACCTCTACTTACTTCAAATTGGTAGTTGTTGCATCGATTTCCAGCAGAAATCCCCGATCCTTATCATAGGACATCCATGAATTAGCACCAAGTATACAGGATTTCGATATGCTGACAAGTACATCTGGACTGAGTTGTAGAAATGAGCGCGGTGGACTGCGAGGTGCGCTCAGGAAGACAATAGGATCTTTTGGCGTTGATAGCTCACAATAATATTGCACAACCTTATCGAGAAATTGCGTAAGATCCGGTCGTTTCAATTCGGCGCGCACCAGTTTGAGTGCGGTCTCCTCTTGTGTCAAACGGCGCGGATGTGGCTCACGCAATAATTGTGATGGCACTTGACCGAAGTTGTTGATCATACCTTCAACAGCTTCACGTTCAACGGGATTGGTAATTTTATCCAAATCGACGGCACCTTCATATGAACAATAGTAAAAAACGTTCAGCGCTTCGACAGCTTTGGGGCCTTTTTGTTTGTAGCTGTGGTAAAATAAGGTTTTGAACTTAGTTGGCTGAAAGCAAACTTGTTCCTCATGAAAAGGCTCACCCAAAAATCAAATCGATCCAATGGTGTAGATTTTGACTCACATATTCCGATTCTAAAGCACGTCGGTGTATAGCTATAAACTCCTCCGGTGTGTTAGCCCATGTTGGCAGTATGACATCATCCACCTTTTCTTTTGTTATTTGCAAGTGACCCAAATCAAATCTAAAAGTGGTAAATTATTGGATATAGTTCGATTATAAAACAAAAATTATAAAATATACATACTTGTTCATATTTTTCAGAAACTCAGGAAAATAAAAGAATTCTGGTATCAGCTCCTTCACATCGTTCGGATTGTCCATTAACAATTTCCACGTTTGTGGTATCGAATGGAATTGCCGATCGGCCACATCGAAGCGTCCACTTTGCAACTCAATGTGTAGCGAAGTAAATGGTTCCACGCGCAGCAAATAATGCAGAACACCACCAGAATTAGAGTAATGTGTGCCGTAATGAAATTTCGGTATCGCACCCGAGGGGTCTTCGAATGACTCGTATTTGATGCGTACACCAGCCTCATTTTTAGGATTGATCTAAAGTTGGCATGTTATTATAGTATAAAATATTTGAAATAGTGTAGGATATTAGAGTAGCTTACCACACCAACAGGCTTGGAGAGATCGCGAAAAGATTTTGGATCGGTTAAGTCTAAAACATCACTGGTATAGTCGGACAATATCCAAGGAAATACTGGGTACTGACTGAGGTCATTGTAAGAGCGACCTAAAAAGCCATGGAAACAAAGTATAACATTGTACATAGAAGTAGACTTATTATTATTAAAAAGCAATAATTATTTCAAAAATGTATTAATAACAAGTAATCAAGGTTTATTTGTATATATTAATTTCAACCCCAAGATCTTGATCTTTTAATCTCCCATTTTTTTAATTAAAAATGTTTGACAATTTTTTGAGGTTAGAAAATAAAATATATATTCTTGCAAACGAAATCAATTTCAAAACTTCCAAGCAGTGACTTACCAGCAATTGTATTCAAGTACATAAGATATTCGAAATTCGAAATCTCACGATTTACCCACTTCTGCGTAAGTCCCGAAGCGCGCAATAATTCTCCTGGAGAGCGACCGGAGCCATATAAAATGTTTGGTGGTTGTAAGCTCAAAATTTTCGTAAAAACTTTGTTGCGTGTCTACAAATAAATTAGATAATCGGTATTTCGATTCGGAGTCGAAATTGATTAATTTCGATTTTGACAAATTTTAGCGAATCGAAATTAAAAACACAGCTAAAAATATTTCTGATTTTCCATACATCTAAATACGAGCAGTCGAACTCACCTTTGTAGTAAAATTGAGAAAATAACTAGTTTGATCGATTAAAAATATTTCCAAAGCGCTGCGCCTCAAATTGAATTTACGCAAATGCACCTCACGTATTTTGCTGATTGGAAAGCTTTATCGAAGAAAATTTAAGGCATTTTAAATTATTTTTTTAATGAAAATTGATTTTTTTAGCCTTACTTACCGAAAATCGTGCTTGGAGCCATCTTCTGTAGGCGGACTCAGATCGATGAAGCTGAAGAGCGTTTGATTCACCTCGATTTTACCTTTCACCTTCGTCATCAAAGTAATCAGTTCACAGTCTTGTGAAATTACCGATTTTTCTAGTGGCACATCTTGTTGAGATTGTGCTTCAATCGATTGGCGCAGTTCCTCTTCGAGCTGTAAATTCTCATCGTCTGCTAAAAAGTCGCGTACTACGGCACTCTTAATTGTCGAATCGAATTCCGAGATTTCTCTAAATTTTCAATATTTATTTTTAATAATTTATGTAATATTTTTAAAATTTCCTTCATCTTCCTACCTTGGATCATAGGCATTTGTGGCATTATCACGTAAATTCGCCGCATTTTCGTGCTTATTCGGATACAATTGCGGCTCGAGCTTGAGACGCATGCGCGCGACATTCTCATGATTGGAGAGCATCCAAAATTCTTCCGGAGAATTACTGAAAGTAAAAAATATATTTTTGTTACACTTGTTTAGAGGTTAGTTCATATATATTTGGAATTATAATATATGGATAAAATCGATTTGAACTTTTTGATTACTCCCACGAAAAAAATTGGAAATGCAGCATAAGTGGCATATCTATTTTTTAAACCGTCTGAAGATTATAATATTATAATTTTCAATAAAGTTTGGAAAAAAGTTTGGTCTGATTTTGGATTCAAGGAATTCTTTTTAAAAATCTATTTTAAAAGGGTGCTAAACTTTCAGTCCAATTGTAGAAATTTCAGGTAAGGAAAAAACGAAGAAGACCGATATTTTAGAAACACCAATTTCTAATATATTTTCATGGATTATAAGACTAAAACTTATACTAAAATGATGCAAATTTCTAACAGTTATTTGAAAATAGTCTTTAGATAAAATTCTATTTTTTGGAAGACAATTGAAAAACAGATAAAGTCGGGTTGTACGACCCCTAAGATTTGAGAACGAATGTTTCGAAAATCGTGAGAGCTCTCTATGAATGAGAGATAAACCTCTGTTAAAGAACTTACATAGCAAAGTATTCGAGGATGGAAAGGAGGCAAAGCTTGATTTAAATCAGAAAATTATGGATTTTTTTTTAATTTTCATTACTTTTTCAAAATCTTCATATATCAAATGAAAGATAAAGCGATTTTTTGTTTTAACAGTTTTTTTTATTAACGATGAAAGTTTTCAACAAAGACAATGAGTTTTTTTCTAGTTTATTTACAAATGGATGTCCCTCGTTGAATTGCATTGTTCTACCTAATAGTTGGCGCGCACAGCGCTCCCAAGTTATCCGGCAAGGCAAGCAACTCAACTAATAGCTGACATTTTGGACAAGAGTGTGTCGGTACGTTGGTTATCTATCGGTCAATGGTCAATTTTCCAAGCAGTTCCTTTTGTTTAGACAACAATTGGAGCGGCAAGAGTCTTGGCGGCAACGATGGGTGCTGGAGCGGCCACAACTGGGGCAGCAAGAGCCTTGGCGGCGACCACGGGAGCAACAGCGGCGACTGGCACATCCTTTTGGACGACAGCGTTGAAACCGTTGATGGGATCAGCGTAGTAGTTGACAATACGACGGGAACCGTCCGGTTCGATGAGCGAGTATGAGCCACGAACGATGTCACCATCGCGGGTCTCCTCTTGGGTCTTGGAGTCACCGGTCAAAGCATCTTGTACATTGTAAGCGTAGGTGTATTGTGGGTGTGGGTCAACAATGTCGGAGGCGACAGCAACTGGTGCGGCCAAAGCTCTAGCGGCAACTACAGGCGCTGGAGCAGCAACAACGGGTGCTGGGGCGGCAAATGGAGCGGCAATTGGTGCAGCCAAAGCTCTTGGGGCAAGGAGGGGTGCTGGAGCGGCGGCGAAAGTTCTGGCAACGACTGGTTTCACAATGGGTGAGGCAGCGGCAAATGGAGCTGGAGCGGCGGCAACCAGTGGAGCCGGGGCGGCGTAACGAGCATAGATGGGACCAGAAGCGTAGGCAGCTGGTGCAGCGGCGTAGGCAGCTGGAGCAGCGGCGTAGGCCAGAGGTGCTGGGGCAGCAGCGTACGCCAAAGGCGCAGGTGCGGCAATGATACCAGCGTTGGCAGAGAGCGCCAAGGTAGATAGAACAGCGGCAAACTATAAGATAAAGGAAGAAGATGTATTTATATTATGTGAGCGTTTGTGCTTAATCCAACGGACACTTGGACATTGGCAACGTCGGTACATAGGAGCATACGAAGGCTCCCAACTGAACCATTTACGTATCGTACAATCGCGTAATCCAAGTGGCCGTCCTCTTCGTACATACGAAGGATCTAGTGAATGTCTCAAAAGCTCAAAATACTTACAACGAATGGACTCATTGTGTGCTTAAGCTGATTAGATTCTCACTGTCGGTTGATTAAAACAAAACTGACATACTTTTTCAAAAATCGCGACGCTTTTTATACTTCAAAAAATTCCAAATGAAGCGCGCGCGACGAGACCGTAGCTCTCAAAAAAGAGAAGAAGACGATTTCCAAAAATTTGAATATTTACATTGCGGCAGCACGCTCTTCCGCAACCAGCTCCAAAGCTAGAGAGGTGTTGCGGATTGTACTTAAAATTGCTCTAAAATTTTTTTGTTTTGGTTTTTGTTTTTATTTTTTGATTTTAGCAAGCATATGACCTCTTCAATGCAAGCTATACTTCGCACACGAAGGGCGGGTGGCGTTAATTCAAGAAGCCAAACACGAAGTCCAACTACCAATAAACAACTAAATACATTTTGAAATTCCGTTGGTGAATTCTGGGCACGTAAATCGGGTAAGTCAGCAAGGCAAGCGCGTGAATACATACATTTCAATATTTATAGTACATACACATGCACATACATTTGCATGCCAGTACGCTTTCATGGCATAGGTTGGTGAGCTAGCAAAGTGTGTGACACTCACGCACGTGGCTTGTGAGCAACCTACTCCAAAAGCCTGCGCATTGGTGGCCCCAGCAATGCAGTGACGTGGGGAACGACATCTAATTGTTGGAATCAGCCGCGAAAGCGCCAACGCATATCAATAATTGCAATTCAATGCAAGTAAGAATAAAAAAAAATAAATATATATATTTTGTACGATTTTTTTCATTGCCTCAACAATGGAAAAGGTTTGCTATAAAATAAAAACACCGTAAATCTGCATTAATAATTACACACTTGTAGACACATGCATACATATACATTGATACATAAATATACATATATGCAGCATGCATTCGGTGAATGCTAGAAATTGCCCAAAATGTGAAATAAAAATTGCGATCGCCGCGATAACGAACTAATTTCATTCACTTGCTGAAACTTGTGGGTTCAACTCAGTCATTTAAATAACTATTTTTGGTTTTTTATCGCAAACTATTTTGATTTGATTGGCATAGTGAAAAATGGAAAGCTTCGCGATGAGCTGCATATTAAAAAAAAACAGGCTCACGAGCGAGCACGTTGAGCATAAGAAATGCCAAGCAAGAAAATAAAAGTAAATTTAAACAAATTTACAATAAGGAAGATTAAAAATGCGCGCGTAAACCTGTTTAAAAAAGTAATGAATCTAAAGAATTCCGGCCGCATTAGGCGTCGTTGGAAATGTGTTAAAGAACAATGAGGAAGTATTCGCATGCGAATTTTAAATTAACTTAAATTTGCAAACATTTTTGTGCAAATATACGAAAATATATTTCAAGCGGGTATATTCTTAATCTATTCGTTTTAAAATCGGTTTAGCATAAATTTTTGTAACGCGACTAAGATTTTATTAATATTTTGATAGTCTCTACCTTTAAAAATAATAAAATAAAATTATAAAACGTAACTGAAATAGTTTGTGAGTTAAAACCTTCTAAAGTGTAGCCGCTCAGTTCAGTGTGAGCTCCATCAGTTAATTTTTAAGAGGTTATATCTAGTTTTGAACTTCAAAAAATCCATTTTTTTTGCTTATATATCGAATGTAAATACTATATTTGGGAATATATTCCGAAATTATGAAGTTAATACGGCAAAGTTTCGGAGATATGAAGGTATTTGTAAGATTTTTTTTTTTTAAACTTACTATTATACTTAGTAAATTTTTGTCGACACGCTGTCTTCAGAGTCAATTAAGAAAACTTGAAATTTTCATACGACCTTCTTAAATATATTTGTCAAGTATTGTTTGAAGGAATAATATTTTTGATAATAATTTCGATATTCGAAGCCCCTCTGAAGTGTACTTTTTTTCACAAAAAAACTACTTTTTTTTAAGAAGCCGCCATTTCGTATAAAACAAAATTTGGACTAGTCCGGCAGACACTTTGAATACCACCACCAATAATTTTCCAAGTAATATGTCAGACTGTTTTCCTGTGAAATATTTTTCAAGTACTCTAGCTTTAGCAGCCTTCTGCAAAGTAAAACTCTGTTATAGTATTCAGCGCAGGTATACCGTCAACTATGTATCAATAGCCTTCCGCAATAGAGGTGTTAGTTTTGAACTATGAATAGTGAATGGTGTGTCACTGCTAAATTACAGGTTGCCGCTGTATTTCGACTAACGTGACATGTCGCTATATGTAAACGTCAAAAATACATAATTATAACAAAAGGAGAATGAATACATAATCACTTATTTTCTTCACATGATTGCTAAAAGCTTAACTCACTTAATGGACATTGTATTAAGCAGTTAGGTCAGAAAGCATAAATTTGACAATTTTTGGGGCTATTGCCTGCGAAAAGCACTTGATTACAAGGTGCGACGATTATTCGAATTGGTATTTCGTGGGTTCAAATTCCAACCAAGATTGAATAAAAAATGAGAGTTTCAACATCTAGAAATAGAAAAATTGTTAATAAATTCTAAAACACACAAATCAGAGCGCTGCTTTCTACAGTCATAGGAACTGTCATTATTCAGTTTTACGCAGCAATTATACAAGTACAATGCATATTCAATAAAGCATGGTTTACCAACATAATTATTTCTTATCGAAATAGCGTGTACTAACAGCCAGAAATCGTTAAATTAGGGATGCAGATTTGCTTAAAGAAACCCACTGAAAATTGCATCAAACGCAATGAAGTGACTTTTGACAATGCTTGCACCAAAAGCACAGTATAAATAGTAGGTCCATGGCACAGCAACTGGGTAATCCATTTTGCGAACAGGTTATACAATCGATGCCTAATTGATGCATTTTTAATAATGTGCCAATTTGGTCACACCAGAGCACCAAGCGGCAGACAACAGGCAGCTGGCAGCGACAAATATCGCGCAGCCACAGCGGCAGCAGCGGCGGACGTAGACGCAGAACAAAACCCCGACCAACAACTAAAAGTGCGACAAAAGTGAATGGCAAATGGTCGCGGTGCTTGATTGTACATTGTGATATGCCGGCCGACGCGGCCTAAATGAGAGCACTAGCATCAGCAGCCGCCGCAACGCTAGACACAGCCGCAGTCGGGCGTTGCCGAAACGTTTTGGCTGTCGCAAATCTTGTGCAATTATTCCTTTTATTCTGCGAACTCGGCTTTTTTGCTTTGATTCCGTTTGCATCTAGTAAATTTAGTTATTAATTCATTTGCAGAAGTGAGTAGCCATTAACCATTAAAAGTGTAGAGCAATCGAAAGCACAAGTCAAGCATTTGTATGCTGTGCAAGTAGTGCATCTACGGCGCTATGAACATAAGTGAGCCTGTTGTTGTACGCCAAAATCGCTTAAGCAAATCTCTAAATCTCCAGTTTGTAACGACATTTCCGCCAGCGTAATGCGAGCGGCGTGTCACAACATCAAGTGTACAAAAACACAAAAACGTCGCATGCCAAAAATGTCTCGCGTATGAGCAGCGTGTGTGTGTGGGTATGCGCTTTAAAGTATGGCTTTTGAATTTTGTCAAAAGTTCTAATTGAAATTAATTTGTTTGCCCATCACGTAGTTGTTATTAACACAGTAAGTTTGTTTGTTGGCAATAACTATTCAAACTATTCTAGTTGGGAATCTCTGAATTTCCATAATGTTACATTTGCAAAAAGTATTCCAGAAGGCTTGCTCACTTATAGATGGCTGGCGGAATAAATTGGTATCATCCGACAAACTTTAGGCCCTATGCCGCAGTCGGAGATGCAGGAAATGATGATCCGACAAACCAATTACAGATACAGTTTCAAGTCGACTCAGAAAGGCTTTGAAATCTTATGAGAAGCTTTTTAATGACAGAAATACGCTTCGAGATTTGTCATCTGTCGAGCAGTGACAGATTTTAGATTCGTAGTGCACAACTCACCACACACAGGCGGTCGCAAAGAGTATACAGGTTCACTTTGTGGGTGTAATTTTTTAAGCTGGTATGAAATTTGTTTACAATTCTGGTTTAAAATTGGAATAAAAAAGGGATCCCATTTTGAGGTTAAAAAGAAATTGTTTACTAAAATCAGGATATACCCGTACATATATTTTATTTCAAGTTGCATAAATAGCAGTCTAAGTATAAAACGTTCGCTTATAAAGTGGATATAACATATTTTCTACGATATATTCTTCCCTGTAATTAGCCGGGGAAATGAAATAAAGAACAACTTTTGATAACTTATATTTTTGGCTTATTAAGAGGGGACTAATTGTAAATTTGTATAACCGTTATACCTAAGAGTCATAGGATGGGCCAAATGATAAAATGAGCACCGTCAAAAATTCTACCCGAAAATCACATATTAAGTATGGTATGTGCATACATATTTTGAGATATACGTAGAAGACAATCCTATTTAGAGCCTAATGTAATTATAAATTGACGCTCACACAGACATAACTAATACGATGCTTTACTTTGCCATTTTTTTCTAATCATTTTAGAGACACATTAGTATGTAAATAAACAATGAAAACAATCAGCATTTTCTATTAATTCTACTAACTCGGCTAGTAAATATATGAGCCGAGCTACGACCACTTATTTTTTGCACTGTGCGGCTTTGATTTAGCTAACTTGCGAACTATTTAAACATTTGCCAATTTCCGAGGCCAAAACATGGTATTGGAAAGCTCGCTCCCGCACGATGCCAACACCTTCATTACCAAATGAATCGGGTTTTGCTAAGTGCGAATATGAGTATTCTCGAATATATAACAAATAAATATATAAATATGTGAATATGTGTGTATTTATATGTACTTAAAATCGCTTTACTTATATAACTATATAGATAAGCAAATATTAAGTACCATTGCATTTGTTTGTTTTGCTGTCACTGAGTAAGTATATGCAATATATATGTAAAAACAACAATGCATCGTAGCGCCGAAGTACTTTTTGGTATTTGGCCAAAACAACACAAGGTCGTCTGTTTTTGTTAAAACCGTCACGTCACGCACAATAACATGGCCTAAACATAACATAATATGTAGAAAAATAAAAGAACAAAAACAACAAAAGCAGCCACAATTGTGTCGGGAATGCTAACCTTTTTGCTGTTGTTTTCATTTTACTGCGCATGCGTACATTTTTATTTCCATTTAAACGCTGAAAGCGTGGTTTACTGTTGAGATAACGCAAAGCAAATTTTAATTGGTAATTTACAGGAAATTTTGTCTCCACGCTTTAAAGCCATATTTGTTGGGATTGTTTTTCCGTTTAAATAATTAACTTTTACAATTACAGTAACAGTTATTTTGGCGTGAGCTTGCAACACAAATATTTTGGACATTAGCGGAGTTGCAGCTGTTGTCAGTTAGTTATGTTCTTAAGAATTAAAATACTGGCATTTTAATTGCTTGAAATATTTTCAAGCTTTTCGGAGTTGTTTTCCTTAAGAATAATTTCTGGAGTATAACTAAGTTGGCGTCTTTCAGTAGTGTTCAATTCTAGATTCTTCACTCGCCACTTATCTTTTTGCGGAATTTGTTAAGTGAAAGCCTATTCAAATTAATTAATTAATTGAAAAATAAACAACTTATTCAAAATTCTTTGCAAAAACTTTAAGTTGAAAATATTTTTGATGAAGGATGCCACTAGTTTAAAAAAAATTAATTCATAAAATTTGATAACAAAATCTACGAATAACTATACAGTTACAATATATTGAAAAAGGATTACAGTTGAAAATTTTGTGAAGAGTTGTTACTAATTCAGAATTTTTATTAAATAAATTTGATAAAATAAATAAAAAATTACAAAAAAAAAATAAATTTTTTCTGCCAGGTAGTTTTTGGGGAAGGGTTGCCATTTCTTCAAAAAAAATTACTAAGCTAAAACTCAGAGATATTTCTTATAATGGTTGCCATAACAATTTGACAAAAAAAACAACATTAAAAGTAGGAAGAATTGCATTCCTTATTTACAATCACAGGCAAGAATATACACTGTTTTCAGAAATATATTATTACTAAATTTCCTTAAGATTTTTTACATATTGACCGATAGAAGGCAACTGGAAGTTCGAAAATATTTATAGTAATTATATGGGGGCTAAGGGAGGTATACCTCGATTTTGTTTATTTTTGGCACAAAGGAACATATTTCGAGAATTTTTGAACATAAGATTAAATACCTTGAGAGCAAAGTTGTGCAAAGTTCTATCCTAATATATTCATTGGTGCTTGGTTTGTACCATATACTGAAAGTTCTATTCTATTTTTGCTGGAAGTGAAAGAAATAGATGGAATTTAAAGTTGTGTAATATGGGATGTAGGCGCGGTTATCATCGCCCATTTTCACAGCGTATGGTAGGTAGAATGGTTGTGTAACTTCACATACCAAATTTGGTTGAAATTGGTCGGGTAGTTTCTGAAATATAGGAGCTTCATCTTAAGGTGGGGGTGCCACGCTCATTGTCCAGTTTTAACACCTGTAACTAACTCCTATAGAGCTCTTTTCCATAATCTTGTTTGTAAAATTTAATGCTGATTTATTCCGTGAGTTATCGCACTTTTAGTAGTAGTTTTCCACACAACCAATATATGGGGAGTTTTTTTTCATTTTCACAGCATATGAAGAAGTAGGAGTTAACTTCAGCGGTTTGGAAGATATGAACAAAGAACCATTTAAGGAGCGGAGCCTTGCCCACTTTAAAAAAAAAAATGTTGTGGGATTCGTTGTACCGAATTTCAGTTATGTGACTGAATAGGATTTTGTTTAATGGCGTTTTGTGGGCGTGGTAGTAGTCCGATTATGCCAGTCTGCAATACCGACCTCTCTTGGGTGCCAGGGAACATATGTAGTAAGTTTCATCAAAATATCTCAATTTTTATTTAAGTTATCGCTTGCACGTACAAACAGACGGACGGACAGACAGTCTTACGGATTTCAACGCGTCTCGTTAACCTGATCATTTATATATATCATACATATATAACTCTCTATCTATCTCGATTAGTTTTGCGTGACACAAACAACCGTTAGTGTTGATTATGAAATATCTCTAATACTTATCCCTATTCGTTTTGAAAGCAATGGGCTTTTCGGAAGCATCAATTAGACCTCTGTGGCCCAAAAATGTATGGAGATCAAGCATATTGAATATTCAAGTTTCTCAGGACGTTCTGTCGCCACTTAGAACCAATGTTTACCAACATATAAAGAAGGTTAACTGCCTTGTAGACTTATGTACGAGTATAGTGGTAGTAATAGTCGTAAACACCCCCTTTTAAGAGGCGTTACAACTTCAAGTTTCTATTTCTCTGCTGCCATATGTCACAATAACTTCTGTATGCGCTCGCATATCGGGTTCCTATTAACAATGACAAATGTGCCCCTCACTTCTCTGATGATAAGCAATTAATACGATGAAATATACATTTGCGTGACTCTGGCTTACAAATAACGGTATGTGTGCAGTTGCTATTGCAAGCAGGCGTGCAGGCGGCAGCACTAAAAAATTAATAGTTCGGACCATATTCTATTTGAACTGCAGATATTAAGATTCGAAGCCATTTTACAGCATTGCCAAGCGTTTCGAAGTGCTCCAAATCAAGGTGCGAGTGTGTAAAAGTACGCTTCAAACGGACATTTTAATTAAGCCGACATAAAATGCTGCACACGCACTGCCATAAGCGTTGTCATGCCCCAGCAATGCTTTTTACATTTATTTACACACAGCGGTGCGGCCGATACTTAAAATGTGTCTGCCAAGGCGTCAAAGGCTGCACCACCGAAAAAATGCGTAGAGACCAGTGAGTCGGCCAGCCAGCCAGCCTGTCGATCGGTCTGTGAATTAAAAATGTTTTTCAATACTTGTACAATGTCTAATATGTAGTGTCGACGCTGGCAGCGACGCTTGCAACTAAACAATATTACGTCAGCATAATTTTTGTGGCAATTGTGGACAAAGCACATTTATACGTTGCTGGGGCGCACATGTCTAAAGACACAGTGAAATATGTACACTTTTGACATGGTGCAAATACATATCAACATACATACATACAGCTTGCCAATTGATACATTTGCGCATGTGCAGTTGCTTAACGGTTACAAAGTATTTTTAAGTTCAATACGAACAGCGGAAAACAAGTCCAGCTCACTGCACTAAACTACATACATATGTTAGCCTCATGAACTAGTTAGTAGAAGAGAATGACCTGTAGGAAAAGCATAACTAAATTTGCAGGGATTCTTTTATTTCGCTGAGGAAAGTCTCTACATTATGTAGTATACTTTTAGGCATCGACTAAGGGCTTTCCTGTTCTGTCTAGTATGTGGAAGAGCATTTGTAGTTTGAAAATTAAAAAAAAAACAAAGTGGGCATGGCCTCGTTCTCTAGCAGGCTATTTCAACCAAACTTGCTGAGGAAAAATTTCTCTAGCTTCTCTTCATGCACTGCGGATAAATCAGTTGATAACCACGCCCACTCTGCATATAACGGTTAGATAATGCCGCAGAAACATTACATTTTATACTTTTGACGACCTTTCAAGTTCCCAGAAAAAAATTGAGAAATCCAACTTATACTTTACAAATGCCATTCCGGCAGGGACTGCGCAGACACTAGTCCATAACTTAGTAACTAACTGCCGCAGCGGTTAATTTGGTGGGCATTTTGGTCAGTGACGCCATGCGCACTTCAAGTGCGTATTGAAAAAAGTTGATAAAATGCGATCATTTTGAAAAATGAACCGTTTTTATTATGTCAAATAAAAAATATTGGTTTGTATCAACCAGAGACGGCAGTTAAATTCTCAGTGCAAAGCGATTTTGTGTGATTTGAGTTTTATGAACATGACACATGTGCGATTGGGCGGTGAAATAGATGTTCACGCGCTTGGCAAATGCTGACGCCGCACGCAGCTTGCGGTACACGCTTTCATATGGTTCGACTAAACATTTAGAAGCATGACAACAGTGCACCTTATGGCAACGAATTTTAGTGTGTTCATTGAGAAAACGCTCACAGTGCAAGCACAAAGTGCGGTGATGAAATCACACTGCTGACCATAAATTGGTGTTGGCCTGCTGCCTTTAAACTAGATGATTGTAATGGGCAGCGGCACAAGTGGATCGCACGTATGCGCAATGCAATGGTAACCAATTAGCCGCGACTGTTGCGATGCCAATCACATTGAAACCAAACGTCGAACGTCGCCAAAATGTGTACGGTGTGCTCTTGTTTGTGCACTAAATGCAGCGTTTTTGTGATGCTAAGTGGCATGTTGTTGCTGTACTTGTTGATGGTATGTGTCGCAGCAACCTCAGTTTGTTTGACAGTAATGGCGCGCAGCTGCTGTCGTTGCAGCCTCGTTCGATCTTCGCTCGAATAGTCGAGCGGTTTTAGAAATTCTTCACATTCGATTATAAAAGTGCATGCTTCTTGGGGGATTTATCTCAAACCACAATCGCAATTTTGTACGCTAACATCGTCGCAACAAGCACACATAGTAGCAACATGATCACTAAGGTAATACATACACATGCCGAAGATAATCAACGAACGGATGTGGCTATCCTGACGCACCACCTTACAATTCTATTTAGAATTAAAAATGTATACTAATTAAGTTTTTTTTCTGCGCTACTCCTTTGCAGGTGGCGTTGGTCCTCTGCTTCAGCATCTCGCTGTCCGTTGCCGCACCCGGTGACATCTATGGCGGTCTCAGTTTACATGCGCCGGCCATCACATACGCAGCACCCAAGATCCTTGCCGCCGCACCAGCCATCAGTCAGCAGGTGATACACGCACCAGCACCAGCTCTTATCGCTCAAGCCGCTCCCACTTACTATGCACAAGCCGCGCCCACCATTATCAAAGCTGCTCCAGCTGTTGCCGTCGCCAAGGTAATCGAACCCGAGCCATATGATCCGAATCCACAATACAGCTTCGCATATGGTGTAACCGATCATCATACCGGCGACTCGAAAGCGGCTGAAGAATCACTCGTTAATGGCGTCGTGCACGGCAGTTACTCGTTGACCGAACCAGACGGTTCGATACGCAAGGTCACCTACACCGCAGACAAAATTAACGGTTTCAATGCTGTGGTTGAGAAGCAAGGTGGCCCCGCACCAATAGCCGTAGTGGCCAAACCAGCTGTCGCCGTTGCCGCTGTGCCTACCATCACTAAGGTCGCATACGCTGCGCCCGCCATCGCCAAGGTGGCGTACGCTGCACCGGCCCTTACGTATGGTCACCATTAAGTGTGTCTACGATAACCTCACATTCGTGTCGAGGTTATTGAGCGTTATTTATCATAATTGTTTCGTGTTGTTGACCGGGCTGCTGATCTATGGACATATGACTTCTGAACCGAACAAAGGAACTTACATATTACAGAAATATATATATCTACATATATATATATATATATATATAAACATATATTAATAACTAAACAATTTACTTGTTAACTTGTGAATACACTTATAGTCTTAGCAGAGCGCTCGTCTGCATGCGGAAACAACCAAGTCAACTCAAACTTCTTAGCTACAATTATAAAGACAAACAAACACACACAATTGCGATCGCGCGCATAACTCGCGATCATCCTCGCCCATTAAGCGACGTCGCGCTGAGCGCCACCACGCGTGACTCATAACGGGAGTCACGTCATAGTTCGCTAGCAACAACATCGGCTGCGGCTGCTTCTGTCGACACAAAGCTGTGAGTGTGCGTACCAGTATTGGCGACGTAGTTGTTATGTACAAGTATACTCGTATGTCGTTGCATGCTTCACCCAAGCATCATTCTCATTCATCTCAACTATTGTGCATCTCTAATCAGTTCTTTATTAGCAATATTGAATATTATAATTAATTTTATTTTAATTTTTGTATTTGTTTTTTCGTTCATTGTATATATGTAAATATACCTGGAGAGCAATGTGCCAGCGATTTCCAGTTTGAACGCATGCACACACACTGGAATAGTGAGTGTGTGTACACAGTGTGGTACAAGTATTTATGTGCGTGTATTGGAAATTGCGGCAAAGAGTCTCGTGTATTAGCTTGTGCACTTACTGAAATAAAGAATTCAGTACAAAAACACTAAATTCCAGACATTTTATTCAACTATTTATACGATTATTTCGCAGTTATAACCGTAAAAGGTAACTGGTCTTAAACACTTTTTCGCCTTTTTCTGTTTTTGCTGCGGTTTCAGAGCGATTGATGTTTTTCGGCTGTTGATGGCTACTGTTGTAGCCGACGCTGTTGTTAATTTATGACACACACACTAAAGCGTACACATACAATACATACATATGTATATACAACCATAGTCTAGCGCAATTTGCGCCTGCGTATATGCGCTTTTGTGGCCAGCGCATTTGTTACATTTTGCAGCTACTACAGTCTGGGCTCACTAGGTCAACGTGGTGATCATTAATTGTACAAGCCAGCAATTGGCCATATCAGTAATGCAATTGCAATTGAACAAAAGTGGTGGAAAAGGCGTGCCGTGAGGATTGCGAGTAGATAAATAAGTATATACATACAGAACAGCATTGTGTGAACTGCTGCTTCTGAAATTTGTATATTTGTTCAAACTTATATAGCCATTTATGTAGTACCGGACCTCATGTGAGCACACAGTGAATTAGAAAAACGCAAAAAAGAAAGCTTCATGGAATTATATTTTTTCTTCAATAGAAATTCTAAGAAAAGTTATATTAAACAGTTATTGAGCTATACTCTTGGCGTGTTTATACAAACCCCTAAGTGTAGGTCACACATATTTGTATACAACATAAAATTAATATTAAAAATATTCACTGCTACAATACTGTTGCCTACAATTAGGCGTTGCAGCCAAATAACTAGGAAATGCTAAAAAGCTTGAATTCTTGTATTTGTTTCGCAGCCTTGGTAGTGTTTGTATGTAAATATAACAAAAAAAAACCATTTCCATTTTCATCCAAAAAATATTTGTCCGAAAGTTACCGAAAATCAAAATGTAAGTGTTGAGATACAGTAACACTATTGAGAATTTATCAAATATCAAATTGTTGCAAGAGTATAAAAAATGTATGAATACTTTTTTTTCCAAGCCACTGTTTAAAAGATATAACGATTCAAAAAGTTGTAAAAAAAAGCGCTAAGTACACTATCTCATAGGTGACGTGGAAATGTATGTTGACGTACAATAATTTTTGATACAACTTATCGTTTCGTTACAAATCGCCAAAAAAACCTTTTACCTTTTATCTCGAGTAATTTTTTTCAACATATCGCAAGGTTGAAGAGTTTTCACTAACCTTCAGCTTGTTGGACATTTATGTAATCTTTAATGTCTATTTTGGCGGATTATTATGATTATTTTTAAATATTAGCTACAGAAGTTAGTGCGATAGCAAAGATACTTATTAGATATAGAGTACTCGAATGAAAAGTTATAGGATTTATGGACCGCTTTTCTAGAGAAAGGCTGAATATCTTCGAGGCTACATTCACTAGAATATTATGACCAGCTTTGAAAGTATCCAACGTGGTCGAAACTGCTGGCAACATGGAAAATAAGTCGTCTTTCTCAGTTTTCCTTAAAAATATCTACGTATGCTTTTTGATTTCTTTGAAATAAAATATCTTTCAGCTGCTTTTATGATTAAGTGATAACCTTATTTATTTTCTTTGAGGAAAAAATTACCTTTTGTCACTATATTCTCGTTTTCGAGCTAAAACTCTGGCAATTTATTCAAAAATCATCAAACTGATCTAATTTTTTATATTAGAGACTATACAAGTATATTTAGATTTATTTACATAGTATAACATAAAACATTTACTCCTTGACCCACTGTGCTAGCGAAAAACCTTGCAATTTATCAATAAATATATTCCATCGCCGAATTCGCACACCTTTCGGCCACAAACGATAGGCACAGCATTCGCAATGCAGCAGTATGCATATAAAATAAATAAATGCAACAAATGAAATTGCATTTGTTGTTGTTATTAGTTTACGTACGCAGAATTATGACCCTAACAGCGGTGAATTGTGAACTACAAATAAAAAGTCATTTTGGCGCACCGTCAAATTAACTGCCAACAAGAGCGTGTCAGCGGAGCGATTGGGCGGATATGCCGTTCGACGCTGGTTCTACTATATAACTATATACACATGTGCAAATATATGTATATGCATGCAGCTGCATATGTTGAGAAGTGCCGCCGTGTAGCTCACACGTTGCCAGCCTATTTTTCGCCTGCTTTGCTTGACCACCTGTTAACGCTCACGAAGCGTGGCTACATGCTCTTGTGTGGCAGTGTTGCACTGTTAAAAATTGATCGACTGACAAGCGCTTAAATCACTATCGATTTAATTGTGTTGATTTTACAAGCGAGCGCTTGAGATTACTTTTATTCGATTATATTTATGTCTGTGCGTTATCCAAAGAGATGTGTGAATATGTTTGAATTTTTATATATAACCGTAAGTTTGGCTTAGAGCCAAATTGTTATATGATGAATAGGACTAAGCTACCATTTAGTTTTTTAGGGGTCAAGACTTTGTGGAATCTACACATGAAGTTTTATTTATTCAATGGAAATATATTGAAGTAAGAAGTGTTTTTATATATGTGGGCAGGAGTGTTAGAGTGGTCAGTATTATTTTGCGCTGCGATCGTGGTATCTAACGATCATTAACTTCCTGTAGAACGCTTCATTTGTAAAATATAATTAGTATGTCTATAGATTCATAACTAATTTAGTAGCTGGAAATATACCATAGTGTTTGAAAAGTATAAACTTAATGTCAATGAAATGTTCCTAGAAGAAGAAGAACCTATCAACCCACAGATTGTAGAATAATTTAGAGAATCACGAATCCCCAAAAACGAACACTAGAAATGATGAAAACTTGAGAAAAGCACTCGAACTTTCGGGGGTGAGTGATTGTACTACCTTATCAAATATGACCTCGATTTTTACCATGGAAAAAAATTTAGCAAAGAGTCTGCTTGAAATTTTGTGTTTCCAATGGAATCAGGGCTACAGAATCGTTGAAAATGTTGCACAAGTGTTTTAGATAATCCACTTTATCACGAACACAATTATTTGAGTGGCACAAAGCATGCAGTGATCTCAATATCTCTTATGGATCGACTCGGTATATTTTGGTTAATGTTTTGGGTATGAAGCCTTTCATTCTAGACTCGTCTCAAAAGACCTGAATGTTTTGGAAAACCGACGTCGTGTATAAATCACAAAAGAGATGCTTGACAACATAGCTGAGGGGAATAAATTCATCAAACGCATATTTACTGATGACGAGACTTGGGTTTATGTGTATAACGTCGAAGCTGTCGAAAATCTATCGAATCGCTCTTAAAATGAGCCGAACCGAAAAAAAAAAACAAAATTTGGTGGAGGTTTAGTGCCATCCCAATCAAGACTTATAACAAATGTGTGAAAAATTGGATTTAGTCTCTGGACGATTGTAGTGGTGCAGGAGACTAATTTGAAGACGATAATAAAAGTTCCTACTAAAATACGTGAAATGTATTTTTTTTTCAGTCCGTATCAAAGTTGATACAATTTCAACAGACAAAATGATGACTATTTAGGGTTAGAGCAAATGATTTCCACATTAAATTAGACCAATAATTTTTACGATAATCAGAAATTCTCGAATTCAAGGATAACTGGTCTTCACAGTGCCATAAAAATATAATTACGTTTTATTAACATAAATGTAAGAATCTTCCATAGAGCACAACTTCTATAACCGATACTTATTTTACTTATGTATATTAGCATATGAAGTGTTAGTGACCATCTCGGCAAACCCTTTAATTATACACGCATGACACACGATATATAAAATTAATTGAGCCATCTGGCGTTTATGTCTTCCACTGCAGTTTGGTTTCGTTGACATTCCACAACAACAATAATACGAAACATTCGCATAAAGCATACCGCAATGTAAATATTTTCATTTTGATGATTAATGTGCGCGTTGTGGAACGTGAGAGCCACAGGCGTTGAGGCGCTTTAAGTCGCCGAAGAACAAGCGCTTTGCACGCGTATACATATGTACATATACGAGTGTGTGGCCATGGGCGATGGGCGCGAACCCATATTACTCATCCAATTAATAAACACCACAACACTTATACACACACGCACGCAAAGCGATCTGTAAAATTCGTTTATGTTTGGAAATCGATCATTTTAATGTCGCTGAGTTGCCGCTGCTTTGAGTAAGCCCAGTGGCCTAACAGTTGGCACGGCGCGGCACGTATGTTGTAGTAAATGGCGATGGACGCGCATGCGCCAAAGCAAAATATTACCACATTCACTAACCATAACAACAATGTTTATAATTTCATTTGTACTGCGACTTATTTTTAAGGCACATTGGAGGGCAGCGTAGCCCAGCAGCTGTTAGGTTATTATGTCACTGTAGCGTTTACTTTTATGGCAACAGTTTCACAACTCAAAACCATAACCATTTTGATTTCAAAATTTCAAAACTGAATATCGGCGCCAATTCGTGCGGGTGGCGCATTTCGTTTATAAGCCCGACAGGTGGGCCTGATAACATCATTCCAACGAAAGTAATCAAACACTAAGTACAAACGACACACTTTTTTGTGCACAAATCAACAGCAAATCAAGCGGTAAAATGGCTTTCCTCAAGGTAGGTCACAAGAGACTGGATTTAATGCAACGCAGCGCGCTCTGTTGACCGCAGCTCACATTGTGGATTATATCCTCAGCGCATAACTCCTGCTGAACGCTCATTTAAACTTCTTTTCTCTGTTTTCTTCCAGTACACAATTGTCGTCTGCTTAGCGTTCGTTGGCGTTGCTCAATGCGCACTGTTACGCGCCGCCCCAGCGCCCGTCGCCTTCGCCGCACCCGTACCCGCACCGGTTGTGCCCATCAACACCGAGATTGACCCACATCCACAATACGCTTTCGCCTATAATGTACAGGATGCGCTCACCGGCGACAGCAAGAGCCAACAGGAAGTGCGCGATGGTGATGTGGTGAAGGGCTCCTACTCCGTCTTGGATGCTGATGGCTCACTGCGCACTGTCTTCTACACTGCCGATCCCATCAACGGCTTCAATGCCATCGTTCAACGTGGCCCCGTTGCGCCAGTATTGGCTGCCAAACCGGTCGTGCCACTTGCACCAGCGCCATTGCCAGCTCGCTTCATTCAAGGTTAAGGCGGTGATGAAGAGTTCCTGATGGCCGCGCCGGCTGTCTGTAGCGTGAAATGCATTCCTGCTGCACTATTTAACTTATATCTAATCACACACACACAACTATTTAGTAGGCTAGTCAAGCGGATGCTATGAAGTGGACATTGTAGCGTGAAAAGCATGACGCATAGAATATTGTGTTCTTGTTGTTGCACGTTTACAATTGTCAAAAGTCAATTTAGTTAATTGTTGCTTTGTTGTTTTGTAGCTAATATTTTCGAGTTGTTATATAGTTTTTAACTACATTAAATGCACAAACAAACACATTAACTGCAATCTATGTATGTATACTCTACTTGCAGCATACTACACATACATGCACATTAAGTTTGTTTTTGTGTAATTTTATATGTAATTTTTGTAGTAATAAATCACTCGGCAACACTTTTGAGATCGAAATCAAACAAATGTTTTTCTGTGTTTTGACTTATTTTTCCTTGCCAGCAAGCGGCAGTCCAACGCATGGACTTTTCTCAATATTTCTGATTTTTCTTATTTTTCGCATGTGTCAATTGCGTATACGCCCAGTGGTCCGGCCTTAAATTTCAGCCAAAACGAATGTCGCACGCACTGACCGCGGTTTTTTTTTTGTTGTTTTGATATTTTTATTTTTTAGATCAATATTGCAAACGTTGGCACTGTCATATGACATGCGTAAATCATTCGCAGTTGAAAAGTCTCATAAAATATGCAGAAAATTGTAATATTATAGTTTATGTGTGCGAATATTTTGGATTTATGAGAGTTATTATATGCTCGCCAAACCCTTTTACGCTACTCAAATTTTAAATGTGCGTAACTACTTGATTATTGGCAAAGATAAAATTATGTCGAATGACAGAATGTTTACAAAATCATAACTGATCGCCTTTGAGAAAAAAAACAAATACATATAATTATATACTTTATGATCGATGAATATGTATACATACGAGTTCCGACAGAATCTCACCACGAGAGTTTCAATTTACGAAAAAAAAAATGGTGAGAGATATGTATTAAACCAAATATTTGTATTGTATATTGTTTATTTAAACCAATTTTATCATTTTGTAAGTAGGAGAAAAGCGATACGAGGCTTCACCTCACCACCCAATAGCGCTACTATCGTAAGAGAAATTTACTATTGTGTAGTATTTTTATTCCCTGAACAGTGTATATTAAGGTGGCCACGAAGTTTGTAACACACAAAACCAAACGTCTGAGACCCTATAAAGTATATACAATATATTATACATACATAAATGATCAGCGTGACGAGCCAAGTCGATTTAGCAATGTCTGTCTGTCTGTACTTCCGAATATATGCAAACAAGTCTCTCAGTTTTTGAGATAACGACCTAAAACTAGGCCCACGTATTTTTCTTACCAAGAAGCTGCTCATTTTTTGGAACGGCAGATAGCTGGTCACTTGGGCATATAGCTGCCATACAAGCGAAATTATCAAATTAAAGTGCTTTTATGGAAATATTCAAAGTAATTGTTCAGATGGGACTACTATAGCATATAGCTGCCATACAAGTGATAAACCAAACTCAAGTCCTTGCATGGAAAACTCATTTATTTATTTTTGACATCATTGATTCACCACAGCCTCCAAGCTTTATGTTTTTTATAAGCAAATATATTTTATTTCTATGCTTAAGTTTTTAAATAAAAAAAAAACAAAGAAGAAGAACAACAAAAGAAGAAAATAATGAGACGGTGGAGGTAGCTAGTAAAGATGGGTGAAAGGCCCAATAGAATACAGGTCACAGCGGTGGACTCGATTTTAATCAAATAAATTATATTGTACGAGTCTGTATATGACTATAATATGCAACAATTTATTTTTTTAACTGTTTTAACACTATACTATATGACTCATATATAACTCCATTAGAGTGGCGAAGATTATCTTTTTATAAAAAGAGCAAATATTGTCAAGTCAGAATTGAAAACGTTGATCCCTTCTATTTTTAGCATACATTACATTAGCATTTTGCAACTGATTGGGGAAGTAATCTTATTGGAATTCGTCACAAATAATTGATATCACCAAATTCTGCAATATAAATTCAAGCACCACTACTCAGTGGCAATTTATGGTGGATTTCGTTGTTAAACTGTCAGTTGGAATCTAATTGCATTCGCACAAGCGGCATGCCAAGAAAATTGCCACAGGCATACATATTTATACCGTCGTTTATATGATACTCTTGCTGTTACAACAATGCATCTAGAGGCTTACATTTTTTTGCGCTATTTACCTATGCAAGTGTATGTTGCAACAAAAAACGAAACTGAAAAAATATTGACAAAGACGTAATCGCTGGCAATAAGCGAATTTCAATACTTATTGCCAAAATAAATAATATATTTATTTATGTTTAACATTACAAAGGAGCGAGTAGACAAGCAATTGTTTGGAAAAAAAGTTGTGCGAAATATTCAGGCAGCTAATTGAAAGCAAAATTGACGTTTGCGCACACGCGCATGTGCAAACAAATTAACGATCTTTGAAGAATAACAGCATATTTTTGAAAAAAAAATTGATGGAATACATGTTTGAAATAGAGTGGTGCGACATTCCCTCTACACTTGTTAATTTGCGAGTTAATTTGCATTTCACGGTTGCAAAAGTAAAAAATGAAATTATACACACAGACATTCATCTTAGAGTAATTTGATTAAGTTACTCCAACTTGATTCAAGACATACTGAAATAATTGCTGGGTATTTGGGCAAGTTTGGTTAACATCAATCCTCGGACTATTGACGATGTCAAGACAGACATTTGTACCGAAGGTACAATATTTTATCTAACAAGTAAGGAAGGCCTAAGTTCGGGTGTGATCGACCATTTCATACTCTTGCAACTTGTCACTGGTCATAAGATAACACACCTTAAAGGCACTATATGTAGGAATGTCAGGCAAATATAACTAACGGCTTGCTTAAAAACTATTGTGTAAGTCCCGAGACATGGGTTTTCACCTAAATGTAGGCGGTGTCACGCGCATCGTCTAATTTTAGTAAAATTGTATGTCTATGTCGTATTTACTTATATATTTAAGGCACTGACCATGTCCCGAGTTTTTACAACTCGTCTCGCCATCCGGATCATTTATATATAATATAACTCGATATTAAACTGGATTAGTTTTAGGTGATACAAACAACCGTTAGGTGAACAAAATTATTATACTCTGTAGCAACATGTGGCAAGAGTATAAAAAAAGATATGATAAGATAGATATAAGCGGATAAGAAATTTACGAAGCGGCTAGACCAATCGAAATTTTCACACAATCTTCTTGGACATATTTTCAGGTAATCATCGAAGGAATAAGATTTTGATAATAATTTTGATTTTTTAAGGCAAGTGTAAATTTTTTCACAAAATTGTACTTATTTGTGAAACCGCCATTTTGTGAAAAGTCAAAATTTTGACAAAACCCTCGGGCATTACCTGTATTAATCTATGAAAATATTATGTAGTTTTGTTTGGATATCAATTTTAAGCCTAAAAACTTCGGAGGACCTTCTGGAGATCAGCTACGCCATCAAGGGCATCTAAAATTTTTCAAAATGAATAATCTATTTGTAAAGCATATTGATCGGTAAAAAATCATAAAAATAACGAATTTTTTCAGACTTGCAAGTGGATATAACTTCTTAAATCTAATTTTTTTTTACTGTTTCTTCATTCGTTCTGTCTTTATCTGTCCTGAAAATAAATGTTTACTTTTTTTGATTTAGTCTTGCTCACTGCCAGACGCACTCTTTTGTGGAGGAAGTGTATCTTTCAGTAAATTAAGTTCCCTATATATTTTACATCTTGCTCGGCAATTAGTTACTCTCCTATCGATAGGTTTGTTTAAGAACCATTTTCCTGCAATGTGAACGAACGATCAAATAAAATTCGGCACTCAGATGGAATTATCGATCTGAGAGAAATCTTGAAATGAAAAATGAATCACAAATTGACTAATTTGGGTCGCTTTTTAGAAACGTTACGAATGATTGGGTTTCTAGAGATATATTGATAGCTAATTGTTCAATATTTAAATAATTTACTTTTAAATCAGTGTCCCAAACGGTAAATGTGATTTCACAAAAAGACGTAATAAAGCAAAAGCTTCCCGAAAATTTTATAGTAAGGGTGTGAGTAATTTTCTTGTTAGTTTAGAACAGGTTAACTGCTTGAGATGTAACACTTTTCACGTGATATAAAGGTTTTCGCTCGAGCGGAGGAAGTTGCTTAAAGCAGAACTGAACTGTTATCAACGTTTCTAGATTAAAATGTTATTTAAATTCTTTTAACGTCTGTTGAACGGATACTTATGTTTATGTATTGATTTCATGCTGCAACCCGGCACACCTCTGTCATTGCTAACCACATTCGCCGCACTTAAGTGACACGATGCATAAAACTAATTACCAACACGATTTTTACTAAAGCGTTTTACTTAGAATACTTAAAGCATTGCGTGATTTTAGGGACATTGCTTTTAAATTAAAACTGAAACGAAATGCAAAGTTAAATTTGTCAATTAAAGGCGAGCATTTAAGGCGGAAGCCGCCAGCCGCCAGCCGCCAGCATTGAGGGGTGCAGCCAAAGCGGCCGCAATCAGTGACAACGAAAGGAGCCGCCAACGAAATGCATGCAACTAACGGCGCAGATGTATATGTGTACGCTAGTATTTGCATTTTTTAATCGTTAGTATTTGGTCCACTACTCGACTTGTCCGACACGCGTTCGATCTGCTGTATTGGTGGCTTAATAGGCCTAAATTGTGCATTACGTGGCACGGTAACTGGCCTATAGAGTGGCGGCGTTGGAAAAAATGCCCTGCCACCTCGATGCGGCTGCAGGCCGGGCAGGCTGAAAAATTGCATGCGCAAACGCGTGCGTATGCAGTGCTCACTGTATGTGTACTTGGGCGACGCCTGTGGGGCATGTAACATACTGCGCCGCTAAGTCAGCAGGCCGCCAAAACGCTGAGACATTGCACCAGTTACGAGATGGGTGTGTGTGGAGCTTGTTCCATGGCGGCATGCGTGCTCTTGCCATTTGCTGTTCTTATTTTACATTGTTGTTGTTGTCGACGTTGTTGCTGTTGTGCCGCATTCGATGCAGTTATTGCAGTTGTTATAGGCCTAAGCGCATAAGCGCCTAACCTATGCCTAAATCGCGAACGTGGCCACCGCCGCCTCCGCGCACAGCACCACTCAGCGCGCACAGCTTTCAGCTAAGTCTGCTGCCGCCACCGGCACCGCCGTCGCTCTTGCCTTCATCATAACGACGAAAAATGAATTATTTTAATTTCGTTCAAAGATACATTTTTTGTAAGCGTTTAATACGCCTTTGTGTTCTCTTGTTGTTGTTATTGTTATTGTTGTCTGGTACTTTTTTCTTACTTTTGCATAAAAATATGTATAAATGGTGTTGTTGTTGTAGTTTTTTCGCTGTTGTTTGTCGCTTGCATCAGCCAAATGGCAAGTACAAGCGGGCGTAAATTTCAATGCACACATTTTCTGCGAAGTGGCAGCAAATTCGGCTGGCTGCTGCGCCTATATAAAGCAATTGCTGATCTTGCATAGAACCACAGAGTAATTTCATTTGTCAAACGCAACAGTCAAGCAGTCATGGTACAAAAGGCAAGTGTGTCTGCTTGTGGGTGTATGTGCTTACGCACGCACCTCTGCAGAAGGATTAGCAAAATTGCACAACTCCTAACCCAGCAATTGGATGATGCTGCGCTGCTGTTTAGAATAGAGAGTTAACGCTTGTTGACACTTTTTATCTATTTGCAGTTGATCATTCTCAGCGCTTTGGTGGCCGCCGCTAGCGCCGTCGCTGTCCTGCCAGGGCCCGGTTACCCCGGTCTGGGGTTGCCCGCTTTGCCCGCATTGCCTGCACTGCCAGCTTTGACGAAGATCGCTGCGCCTGTGCTGCCCGCCTACACCAAGTACGCCGCGCCACTTGCCATCGCCAAGGTGGCCGCTCCCGAGCCATACGACCCCAATCCACAATATAGCTTCAGCTATGACGTACATGTGAGTATGCGCGTCGAGTGCAAGCCAACGCAGACGCACGTTTAGCAATGGCTTATTAAATGTTGAACTTTCGCTTTTTTGTCCACTCCCCTCTAGGATGGTTCGACCGGTGATGTGAAGAGCCAACAGGAACAACGCAGTGGTGATGTGGTGCAGGGCGCTTACTCGCTCATCGAACCCGATGGTACACGTCGCATTGTCGAATACGTCGCTGATCCAGTGCACGGCTTTAACGCTGTCGTTCGCCGTGAACCAATCGCTGTTAAGGCGGTCGCCCCAGTTGCCAAGATTCTAGCTCCAGCTCCTCTGTTGTCCGCACCAGTCCTAGCGAAGGCCATTCCAGCCATCTCAGCTCTGCCAGGCTTGCCAGCTTTGTCCGCTTTACCAGGGCTTGGTCACGCACCACTTGCTGCATCCATCTACCACGGTTAGACGTGATCTGCATGTTGCATGGAAAACCTCTTCAATAAACAAGAACAACAAATATACTACACTTAGTCAATTCACATATGAGAAAATGTGAAGCATTGCCGTTGCCGACCTCTTGCCGCTGCCATCACCCCATTATTGAATGAATGACAACAACAACATTACAACATTACTAGCCCTCTGCAAGCCAACAAAACCACCAAACAAACAGACAAACCATCCAACAAAACAAAAGCAATTGCATTTGCTCCGCCTAGCGGTAGAGTATGCTGCAAAGTGTGTCCGGGTTTGAAGTGTTCTCGCACGGCAGCAGACGGAATTCTACTGTACACGAATTAATAAATACCGTAGTAGTAGTAGTGGTGGTAGTCGTAGTTAACACATATACTTTCAATCACATACATACGCACTTCGAATTCGCACTTCAGTTGTTCTCCGCTCTTTGCTGCACTGTTGAAGTCTCCCAGCCGAAGGACGTTAACAATGAGACACTTTGCTTTATGCTTATTATGTTAATCTCGTTGGCTTGTTATTATATCTCTATAAATATTTATATATGTTAAAATATCTCAATATTTCATACATATGTACATTCACGCGCTTTACCATTTTCTTTATACTTAAATACTATCTTCGTTATTCGTTACAATTCTCGTTTTTTATTAGTTATTTTAAGGCTGTTTGACCGCGATAAATACCTACATTACTATTATTGTATGTTAATACTCATATGTAAACCGAATAAAGTGTATCGAAGTATGCAATTTCAAAAAAAAATATTAATAATAATTTCTTTCTTTTGAATTTAATTTGAAAAAAAAATACTCTAGACTTTGAGAGCATAGAACAAAAGTCAGAACATGTAATAATAGCATTAAAGGTTATGTAGAATGCTTGCAGATTTCACTTTGCAAACAACCGATGTTCATTTGAGCAACAGAGCTAATGAAAGACTCATTCGATATTTACGAGTTCAAGAAAGAACTAATTTGACGATATACTGTTAGATATGAAATATAAAGTTGAATTTAAAAATCCATTATTTCTCCAATAGAATCTAAAGTCTATCTATATCTCGCTTTGTATAAGTGCGATCATTATATGGCGCTAGATATAGAAGACTCGTACTAAGAAGCTTATCAGAAAATTTTGCGATTGCTTGACTCAGTATTGTTTCCACTTCAAAGATGAACACAAGCAAAAAGAAAATATGACATACTTTACAGTTTTTCTTCGATAAAGGCGAAAATACAAGCCAGGTGGCCGAAACGTAAATAGTGTAACCCGACCATCATGTAAGCAATGCTTCTCTCACTAAAGGGCTAGGCATTGCACAAAGCACTGTTTGAAAACATTTGAATAATACTGTTCATAAAAGTAGATCGATGTTTGGAAGCCACACGAGTTAACTCAAAAACGTCTCTTGGTCCGAATCGCTGATGAATCGCAAAAAAAAACGATCCATTTCTGAAGCCGTTGGTTACTGGTGATAAAAAATGGGACACTTACGACAATGTCCAGCGAAAACGGTCGTGTTCGAATCGCGGTAAGCCGGCGCATACTATGGCCAAGCGAGGATTGGAGGTCAGGAAGGTTTTGCTATGTGTTTGTGGGATTAGCATGGAATCATCCATTATTAGCTACTCTCCTACGGTAGAGCCTTTAAATCAACAAATTGACTGTCTGACTGAAGGAAGGATCCAACGGCCAGCTTTCGCCAGTAGGAGAGAAATTATGTTTCATCGGAACAACTTCAGGCGACATACATCGATAGTGACTAACGAGAAGCGACAGGAGCTTTATTGGAAGGTTCTAATGTATTCACCTTACCAAAAGAAACTTGGAACAATCGACTGTGCCAGTTTTTAGTTAATAGCGACGATAATTTCAACATTATAATTTTACCTTCAAAAATGGCAACAAATTAGCGAACCGAGCGGTGTCTATTTGGTCTAAATCGGATCATTCTAACTATACTGAGTAAATCTTTCAATTTACTGCAAAAATAATAGTTTTATTTTTAACGGTTTTATTATTATGAAATCATTTGAAGAATTTAGGATCAATGGGCATCCTTAATTATACCAGGTATTTTTAAATGTGAAACATCAACAAAAAACAAAAAAAGTGCAATTGATGCTCTGGCAACTGGCTGACTTTCATGGCTTTGGAAGATCAATGCTGAAACATTTTTGATCTTACATTTTCAGCCTTCCAGTTTTTGACTTCTAGAACATTCGACATACTACTCCTTTTAATGCCGTTCACATAGATTTTCTTGAAAAAGCTGAAAAATCTTTATTTTAATTGTTTTATATAGGTCTTGATATCTAGTTATCTAGATAAACTTTTTTATGTAGATCATGTATTAAATACATTTATGTTCATCGTAAATAGTTGCGATAACCATTGCTTTTTGGGTATAGTAGGCTAACATATATGATACGTACACTTTAACAGAGAAATTATTACAACTGAAATTCTTGAAATGATGAGGATATCTGTAAGGACTAGACCATTCCTAAAATAACACAACTTTTTTGTGTTCCTAATATTTTTATTTAAAACAGAATTTAAAATAATACAAATTTGCTGACACGAATTTAAATGCCAATATTTTCAAAGACCAAGGTGCGCGATATTCTGTAAATCTTTAAAATAAATAAATATAATTACCGATACGAAATAACGTAGAACAGCGAAAAATATTATGAAATGCTTGTCAAGGTAAGGTATTTAGGAAAACTCCTCGGAAAGTTTCTGTGGATGCTTTAATATAAACATATTATTTTATTTTTCTTATACATACAGTTTATGCATATATATGTATGTATATGTATAAAATATATAACTCACTTAGTAAAGAATTGCTAAAATTTCATAGCATTTTATTAGATTTATGAGTATGTTGACATTTACTCGTATAGCCCGAGTGCACACGTTGTGGCACCCATGTAACAAATCAACACACCACAAAATATGCGTAAAATTAAAATTGGAAAATTTTGGCGGATATTACATCAGCTAATGCACTTTCAATGCAAGTCTACTGATGTATGTATACGAGTATAATTTATGCGCGTATTTGTTGCAATTTTTGGTGGTGATCTACAAGCTGATTGGGTGTGGACAACTGAAGTTTCCGATGAAGTCAAGTAATAAACATTTTATTGCAAATTAATATTACTTATGTATATTACTATTTATTATCACATATGCGTAAACAGTGAACTCTGATATAAGCAGAGCTTCATAAGAACAAGAACCGGTTGATATCCAAGCGTTCAAAATTTTCACAATATACGAGTAACTTACTATGTTTTTATACCTTGAACAGAGTATAATAAGTTTGCCACTAAGTTTGTAACAGACAGAAGGAAACGTAGGAGACAATTTAAGTATATATACGAGGGTTGCCTTTTATATTTCGGGATAAGAGAACGAAAATAAATTCTAATCATAGAAAATCCCTTTATTGTGTTTCAACATATTCTCCATTAAGAACTATACACTTTTGCATGCGTTTGAACCAATTTTCGAAGCATTTTTGCCACTCTTATTGAGGTATATCCAAAACATGCATTCTAAACGCATCAACCGCCTCTTCTGATGTTGAAAAACGGTTACCTGACCGGTGGATGACTCATGAAATCGGTGTTTAGAATGCTCAAAAATTCAGATGATTCAGCTGTTTCAGTCGATGTCTCGCATTGTCGTGGTGGAGAGTGATCCGTATTCGGCGGTTGGTTTCTTGAAAGACAACTGGCAAATAAATGGTTGTGTATCACTCAGAATTTACTGTTCTGCCCTGTTCTAGTGATATGGTCGACATATCCAGTTTTTCCAAAAAAAAAAACAGGCAACAGGTCTTAGAGTGATCTACAACCTCGATTGAATTCACCATACCATGGATAAAGACTGGTGCTTGATGGAGCTTTATGGCCCAAAATGTAATTAAATTCATCGTTGCTGAGTTAATCCACGTCGAAAGTTGTCAAAAATAATCTCGCGAAAATGTTCGCGGTGTAATTTAATTTTTTGGCCAAGATGAATATTTGAAGTTGCTGTAAACAACACAAGGAGCGCTCGTATTTCAAAACGTTCTGAGTACGTATAACATTAAAAATGTCAAAGTGTACGATAAAGTTGTAAGTTGCCCAATTGCAACATTAAGTTTGCCAAATCCCGAAATATAAAAAGCAACCTGCCTATAAATCATCAGCGTGACGAGCTGAATATTTTTAGTCATGTCCGACTGTCTGTTCGTCAGTCTGTATATACGCAAACTAGACTAGAAATATCTCAATGTATAATGTGGTACATTGTTTGTTAATTAACTTACTTTCACAGACATTTCATCTCTAAACATACTGAGTTGTACAACAGAGCTGTAAGACCGATCTTCGTGGACAAAAAAATCCAATATTTTCAACTGTCTGATTTTTAAAAATAATTTTATTTCAAAATAAATTCGTCAAAAAATAATTATTAAGTAATAATCATAATCGATGACGACTAACCACTGACTGCTACGAATATACTGGCATAATTACAATTCATTATGTAAAGCAGCCTTAAAGCAGTTCGATTGGCATTCAAAATAATTCACATTTGTTAATGAAATCATTTTCAAGGTGTCGGCAAATCAAAAAATCGATTACAAGTCAATTAACAGCTGAGTCCATTTGAAATTCTCAACGATGAATAAGTAACTCAAATGCACACACACATATGTAGATTTAAGGCAAAGAGACAATAAATAAATATTAAGCACCTAATGAGTTGTAATAAAAAAGAAAACCAAAAAATTTGTCTCAATCGACCACTGGCTTGAGTTTCGCATTGCGTTGCAGTTGCTTGTCTATCCAGTTAAATTAGATCAAGTGCAATAGTTGTAGTTGTTGTTTTATTTACTTTTTTCTTATGCAAATGTGGCTATCGAATTATTTTTTTAAATACAATTTACGGCAAGCAATTAGTGAACGCGCCCCACCGGTCGCAGCAAAACGGATTTCGGCACGCATGCGTTACGTTCACACACACACATGCATGCTATTACTTAAGCGTATATGAAAAATGCATAGTATTTCAATTTGTGTGAGTATGTCAAATATGTCAAACGGCCATTGATATTTTACTCGCCTAAGAACTCGATTTTGATAGTCGAGGACACTTGTCGCGGCGAAAATGTCTTGATAGTGACCGTTCTAAGAGTGCGGCTTACACGCATGCGCAGCGTGCACAATGTCAATGAAATTGCGAAGGTGTTTTGCTTAAGTGGTTTCTCCAATATATAATTTTATTTCGAGAATTGATTAATTATTCATTGTAATGGAAATAACTTAGGCTAGTTTTATAACAATTGACCAAAATAATATGAGAAGTTGAATTTTATGCCGAAGCCTTCCAATCATTAAGGGCTTTTACGACAACATGTGCGATCTCCATTCTGTTGTTGAAGGAAAATAAAACAAATAGAAGGCGAACTATGAACAAATAAATGTCTTCATACAAGGTTATCGTAAGACCCTGATTTATGTGGCAATCATACGCTTTATAAATAAAAAACCATTATATGGCAGCTATAGCCTAAAGTGGTCCGATCTGAAGAATTTTTTTTGGAGGTTGTAGCGCTGCCTGGAACAATAACCTATGCCAATTTTCGCGAAGATATCTCGTCACAAAAAAAAAAAAAGGTTTCCATACAAGGACAGTTCGTCGTTCAGTTTGTATAGCAGATATATGTTATAGAGGTCCGATAACAGCGCTCATCATCAAGAGTGTAAGGTTTTGAAACTTGAAAAACACGCATAAAAATGTACTATTTAGTTTGTATGAATTTACGTGAAAAAATTACACTTCTTCCATTTAATCAATATACTGGCCTATTGCACACCTTCTGGTGAAGAAACATGTATCTTCCGAATGTCAGTAATCGTATTATGTAATTAGTAAAGCTTAAGGTATTAAGCGTTAAAGTAACGTAATCACGAACACACAATACATTGCCCTTCTAATTAAAAAAAAAAATTAAATTGACAGACACCACCACTATCCAATTAAAACTGGGACCATAAGAGCAAAACAAAAATGAGTAGATAAAACATAAATCTCAGTTATGAAAACGTCAACGAGAGTGTCACATGAATTCGCAATTAAAAACTGCAAAAATAATAAAAGTTATACTTTAGTTAGAAAGTAAATCGATACCGAGATGGCGGCTGTGCTCGCTACGACGGCGGAGATAAAGAGAAAATCATATTAAAAGCACAATTACACATCTTAATTTGAGCAGAGCTTAACGCGAGCTGCTATAATTTCTTACAAAAACTATTTAAAACGTAATGCCAGCACATCACTTAAAGACTCCACGTTCAGTCCGGTGCAATTGTTACGAATCAAACTTTGATTACCTTGATTACTTGAAATGAAATGAGTGACGAAGCAAAGAGACTATGCAAAAGTAAAAAAAAAAAATATCAAATAAATGAGAAGAAAATATATGAAGAGAAAACGAGACACATAAAATCCGTCAGTGAATTAGTAAATTCGTTTGTGTCTTATCCAGTAGCTTAGCTAAAAATAAAATACAATAAACATTTAATTACTCGTCTTACAATCGCCGTGGTTCGTTGGCATGTTTGCACCATCACATTTAGCACGCTACAACAATGCGACAGCTAAAAGTAAATAAGTAATCATCAAGTGAAATTATAACTGCATAGTACTTAATACAATTTGCAGTACAGGTTAACGCTGTGAATTCCATAATTAAATCACAAGCGAAAAGGGAAAGGCGTACGATCGCTACTAGTCGTGATTATGTCATGACGCGTTCGAGCGCACAAAGCACAGCAGAAAAATTGCGACTGCCCACTACAAGTTGTACGAACTGGCACTAGACCCGCCCGAGTGCTTTTCACTTACCCCGTAAACCATGGACCACGCGGTCCATACAAGAAACGTTTGGCCATCTTCCAGCGTTTCTTGATGTGACTAGTTGTGGTTTTTTGCGCCAGCGTAGCCGCATTCAGACGTGTCAATTCCTCGACTTGACGGACTTTCCAAGGCATTACGATTTTTTGCTGAAAGAAGATCATGATGAGAATTAAATATTGATAATATGTTGTAAAATTATTATTGTTTATGATAAAAATAAGTTCGAAGTATCGAATTAAAAAAATTAATTTAAAAAAAAATCAAGAAGAAATGTTAATTTCGGCTGCATCGAAGTTATATACCTTTCACAGTTGCAAGGCTATAAAAAATACTTTATCTTCATTTTGATCGATCAGTTTGTATGACACCTTCTTCTCAAATGAGCAGCTTGTTGTTCAAATATACTTTATATATAGGGTATCCGACGTTGTTTTCTGGTTGTTACACTTGTTTAGACCGAACCATGTAATCATATACACATTAGCTGTCATATAAATTGACCGATAAAAAACAAGATAATGATTTTTTGTCCCTTTTAATTTATAAGAAATGCTCCTGTGAAGGGTATCATAGTTTCAGTGCAACTGGAGTTAAAGTTTTTTCTTGTTTTATAATCAAATACTCACATTGAAAATTCGTCGGTTTTCCGCTTGATAAGTGCCGCGTTTCTTCGAAGCTGCTTTACAGGCCTCGTAACACTCAGCCCAATAACGATTGATTGGCTCCCAAAGGTTCAATTCTATTTCGCGTTGATACACATCGTGCAAGGGTTTGACCTGAAAGAAAGTGAAGTGACCCTGAATGAGTAAAAGTATTGGATGCTTAAACTAATAAAATATAATATTTATTAAAAAATAGAAAAAACATATTAAAATGTGTTTAATTAGAAATCAATCAGGGATGGATAAACATTTTATATTGGAAAATTCAGCTGGGCATTTATACAGCAATGGGACTATGCGAAGAAAGTATTGGGGTTTACTTAGCGTTGGCGGTATAAACACCAGGATCAACATCTTGTTGTTAATAATATCGATATATTAGATTACGCTAGATTAAGAATTAGCCCATATGGAGTGTTAATGGAAAAAGTAAATGCAGCTGAAAAAAGCAGGATTTTACACGTCTTCCTGAGCCAAGTCGAGCAAAAATGTAAAGAAAAACGTTTGGCTTGTCGAACGAAAAAAAATCTAATTTCACTGAAAGAATTGAAATTTTTGTGCTTTCTTGTTTAAAATATAATTTTTAACTTAACAAGTAAGAAATATTTTATACACTTTCAACTTGCAATGATCAAAGGCGGAGGAACACCTTCAGGATACACACTTATTAGAACAAGATTATTTTTGAATTTCATTAAGATTTCTTACATATTGCCAGATAGATGCGATATAAAGTGAACCGGAGTTTTGAAAATATTTATGTTAGGTATATGGGGGCGAAGAGGAGTGTTGAACTGCTTTTCCCCATTTTTGGCACAGGTTTGCGATTTCGTAAATTTTTGGACGTAAGATGAAATACCTCGAGGACACTATTTGTGCAAAGTTTGATTCTGATAATTTGATTGATGTTTGATTTTGTATACTGAATTAGACGGAATTTAAGAGTTTGTTATATGGGAATTAAGCGTGGTTGTCATTCGATTAACGAAAACCTCACACACCAAATTTGGTTGAAATCGGTCGAGCGATTCCTGGAATATAGGATTTCACCTAAAGATGGGCGGTGCCACGCTCCTTGTCCAATTTTCACATCAGATCCTATAAAGCTCATCTCTACCATTCTGGTTGTAAAAATTTTTAGCTCACAGCTGTCCCTCGCTAATGTGATCTCCTGTACCAAGTTACAGTTTTGCATCTTAATTTGCGGCATAATTATGGCACTTTAAAAGTTTTCGTTTGACAGCGTTTTGTGAGCGTGGCAATGGTCCGACTCCGTACATTTGCAATACCAACCTCCCTTGGGTGCCAAGGAATATATTTACCAAGTTTCATCAAGATATCTCAATTTTTACTCAAGTCATCGCTTGCACGGACAGACGGACAACTCGTCTTGTCATCCCGATCATTTATAAGCATTATAACCCTTTATATATGTATCTCTTTATATATCTAGTTTTAGGTGATACAAACAGCCGTTAGGTGAAGAAAACTATTATGGTCTGTAGCAACATGTGGCAAGAGTATAAAAGACAGTCTGATTCTATAATTGGTGGTTGACCTTCTGTTGGTCAAATCGAAAACCGTTCTCAAAATTATCAAACCTACGTAGAACGAAAACTAATAAAAACTCGTCAACTCAACAGCATTTGTCAAAATAATATATATAATAGGTACATATATATGTACTTGTGTATTTATTATAATCTATAACAACAATGGCAATACCGAAGTCTGTTATAATTGCTACATTATTCCATAAGAGACAACATGGAATCTGCGTGGCATTTTTTGCATATTACTGCAGGGCGCGCCAAAAATCGAGTGCAAAAAATCCACACGTTCAATTAACAACCACATTCACTTGCGAATTTTCCGACAAACATACATACATATGTACATACATACATGCAAATAATCCACCCACCAGCCGTGCAGCTTTTACTGTCGAATTATGCTAATTGCGACAATGATCTACGTTTATTTGTTGGCGCAGACAGGGGCCACAACCCAACATTGTCGACTGACAAATGAGACAAGTGAATCATCTGCAAAAATCTGATGCGCAACGACCAGTTAAGTGCATTTTGCTGCTATTACCAAATGTTATGTCATGCCAAGCGTGGAGCTGCAACTAAAACAACAACAATAACACCACACAAACTAACATAATAGCAATTGTAACAGCGGCAAGCAAGTGATTAAGAAAGAGGAAAGCCCACACGGTTTGCACGCATGCGCAGACAAGTGATTGCAATGCATGAAATTAGGAAACACACACAATAACAAATAATACACATAATAAATGTGTAATAAAAGTGTATGCTTGATGGTTACATGCGTCAAAAGGCTGACGGAAAAATGTTATGCACAAGCAGCATATTGCCTTAATATATATGTGTGTACAAGTATGTGTATATGTGGAAGTATGTGCTTTAGATGTGGCAATAGTGATGCTCTGCACAAAAACAAAGCCATTCATTTAATTCAATTTCAGAAATATTTAAACGTCAGAGTTGTCTACATCCATTTGGAAATGAGTCAATTGTTTGTGTGCAAATCACGTGACTTAACCACACATATATATATATGCAACGAGAAATGTCTGCTCGGAAATAACTAAGGACGTTCGAATTTGCGAGCAATTTATTTATACTCTTTAATAGATTTTTTTTTATGTCAAAAGTATATTTTGAGGTTAGATTGTTGTTCTGCAAAGGGCAACTTCAAAATTTTGTTTTCAATTTCAAATTGCACCAGAATTGGCTATACGATAGTCTTTCAGTCTGAAATCATCATCGGTCTGAATCGGTCATCTAAGCTATTTGAGGAATATTTCGAAGCTTAGTAGCAATGTTAGTGGGAGGTCGGGGGAACTTCTCGCCCTGAGCAAAGTGCATCTCGCCGCTATGGTAGGAGTTCTCACTGGACACTGTCTAATGGGCACTCATGCGGTACGGCTTGGTGTACTACCCGACGCTAGTTGCCAAAGTTGCATGGAGGAGGGCGAGGTGGAATCATCCCGGCACTTTCTCCTCCAATGTCCGGCTTTCGCTAGGCTGCGATTGAAATATCTCGGCAATCACACTTTTGGCGGACCTGAATACTTATTCGAAATGGATATTGGCCGTCTTAACAAGTTTGTAGTAAGCACAAAGCGTCTCGTCGACTTGTAAGGGTCTTTTGATCCAGATTATAGGAGTTTTGTAGGTATCACAACGGACCGGCGTCTTAAGCTGTTCAAGTGGGATCCTTTCTGGGATCGACCTCCTAACCTAACCTAACCTAACCTAGCAATGTTAGTGGGGCATAGAGATCGTGGAGGAACGGAACGTGGAGGAGTTAACCTTGAATTCAGATTACTGCGGTGTATTAAACCGGAAGTGTCAGTTTCTAAAATAAAGCTATAACCTATTTCGATAAGCAAAAATATCTATCTACGGGCAAATATCGAAACCTTTTAACTCGGCGTAGACCATTTTCACTTACGGAAACTGTATACGACAGCATATATCAATACTGTTCTGAAACTAAGCTTCGTACCCTAGTGAGATTTCCCGTCCCCGGGTATAAAGTGTTTAGAGAGGACGTAGAAAGCCTTTGAAGTCAAACTGGTTTCCCCTCAGGCGTAACGTAAGCAATGGGCAAATCAATGCAATCTTTCACGATCACTTCTCCTAACAAAGCTGGGAGGAAAACAAGCGAAAAACGTAAAAACAAATGAGAAAATAGAAAAACACAAAAGTTCAAGTTCAACGATGAGGAAACAGCATTGCCGACAGGCAAGTGGAAAAAAATCACTTTCCCGCTTGTTACACGTCGAGCCATGCTGAGTGGCTCTCAACGGGGGCTTTCAACGACCCGAAGATGATGATGTTGCGTCGGAAAGCGATAGCGATGGACATGACATAATTGAATTTTGGCAAGCCACATGATTATTCGGTATTTCATAAACAATTTGTGACATTTTTCCTTGCAACAACACAACAACTGGAAAAATAATAAGCAGCAAAGAAGCCAATTCAGAGGCGCAGGCGTGGAAAATTGCCACAAAGTTTGTTAACAAATTAACCAATGCCAGGTAACAAATTGCGCAACCAAATGCTTTGTGGTAAACTTAAAGAGTTCCGCTTATTGTAATATTGCTTGGATAATAATTCCGAAAATAAAAGCTTAAAGAAAACTGAAAGTCATGAGAGGAAATAGCGAAATTTAACAAGAAAAAGAAAAATAACAAGAAAGAAATCTGAAAAAAAATAGGCCAGCCGAAGACCAACGAATAACATAATAGAAAAATTATTAACAAAAAAATACAAAAATAGCAAATGCAAAGCAAAAGCAGCCGCAGGCGCTATGTCATTGGGGCAATGTGACCGCAATAGCTGCGACGGCATAAATATTTAATATGCACACAAAACCATAAATACTGGCAGCAATGTGTGGGCAAAGCGGCAGAAAGAAGACACAAAATCGAAAAATTTACTTTAATGTTTGTAATAAAGCTTAAGTCGCGATAAAGTAGACACCATCAGTGGGTTTACAGCAGCGGAACTATATGCGGACACAACCCGTTAGTCACCTGTGGCACAGAGCGCACGTCACCAATGACTCCGTGAAGTCACACAGTGGCTTTGAGCGCGGCTTGAGCATTGATTTAAAGCATTTAAGCCACTCAGCTGCTGAAAAGTACAAAACACAAACTGATGATGCTCAGTAGCGCATCGAAAATTGTGGAAAGCTTTGACAGCAAGCATGGGCGGCATGACATTGATGACAATGGGGGTAAATGCTTGCTATTTGTTTTTTATTTTAAGGGATTTATAAAAGGTACCAAAGGTATAAAAGGAAAGTCGTGAGAAACCACAGCTTGCTTTTAATTAATTTTTTTTTAATTGTATCTCTTTTGTGGTCAGAACAAAAAGAGAAGAGATAGCGGAGATGTCGGAATATAAGATTGATGCTTGCATGCCAAAAGAATTTATATCTTTAATGTCTCTCACTCGGCGATCTTCAAGGTATAAATTTTCTTCAAAATCGTTCGTTTTCTTCTTGATTTCTCTCTTGAGTGCTATTTTGCAATTCGGTAACGAATGCGTATATTCTAGCTTTATGCAGTCTACCGTTCCTATAATACTTCTTCTTGTAGCTAAGAACTGTAAACAGGGTTCATAATAGATATCTGTTTGATTGGTCTAAGGCTGGTCATATAGTATTGCGAGGTTGAAAATGAAATGATTTAAGAAGAGAAGGATATTTTAAATAATAATTCTCTTCAGTCTACGGCTTTAATATGGATCCACTATACTCAAAGGATTAAGTGAAAGTCAATCCCGATTCAAGACATTTGTGTAATCTGCTAGAAGTACTGGCACAATTTAGCTACTAAGCGCAAAACGTAGCATAGGCTTTCGGCGATACGAGTAATCAGTGTCGAACCATATCCAGCGATGATGATTGACTGAGTAATAGACAGTATGCCATACATTGACATTCAAGGATGTGAACCAGAAAAGAGAACCAAGAGCATCACAAATTGACAGCAATAAAGGTAACCGTTATTCAAAGGACGGTGGACGCACAGACTGATACCGGACAGCCATTCGTGGATAGACAGACCTGAGAAACTGGAATACCACCTGACCCAAATATTAGGTGGACATGAGTGGCTTTAAAAGATATCTCTACAGATTCCATCATTTGGCTTGAATCGAAAATTTCTAGAAGAAATTATTAAACAAAACTTTTGCCTTAACTATCAAAGCCTTGCTGGTCAACAGTACATTCAATTTTTCAAATCGAGAGGTGAATTACTCACCACCTATCACACAATTTAAAGGTCGACTGTAAAGACCTCATTAGACATTAGTTTACTTTTCCCACCCCCCTTTAAAACTTTGAAAAATAATGCAACTGTGTCTTGTCGTGTGAAAAACCGGAAAATATATAGACACTTATAAGGAAAAGCACGCGACCAGTAGAATTCGTGGATGCATCAAACGATGAGCGCGCTCAGCTCAAAGCCACCAAATAGAAATAAACGAATGTGGCGCCACACTAAACTGAACAAAGCACATAAAGCGCGCGCTGAGTTGCTCGTCCACTGAGCAGGCGGCAACAATTGCTGCCACTTAAGAGGCATTACAACAACAGCTACTGTAGTGGCCCTGGCAGTGGCAAAAGAAGGCGAAAAGAGCAAACAACAACTCCAATGTGAATACATAAGTACGTTTATTTTCATTCATTTCCACATATAGACGTCTATACATACATACATACGTAGACTCATAGTTTTAGCAGTGGCAGTGGCAGCAGCAGCAACACGAATTGGATAGTTGTCTGCATTTTCATTAAAAACAAGACCACTTTCTTGCGCTGGGTTTAGTAGCTGAAAGAAAGTCAACGTGAAAGACGTGATGAGCGCGAGTGAGTTGCTGAAGGCGTAAGCACCAAAAATAACGATGAATTTGTAGACATACATATATTCCACAGAATAAAATAGCATTGAATGCCCGAATTTATTTGAAATTAAATGAGAAAGTGAGTGAGCTCTGCTACCGTTTAACGCAAGGTACAATTCGTGGCGTTCACAACGCAACATAACGGTGATCATGCGGCGATTGTGGCAATTCGTTGTAAGTTCATGCAGCGAAAATAATAGCTATTAGTTAATAGAAGTGGTCCAAAAGCAGCATGTCGCTGCATTGCATAATTACACAATTTTAAGCATGGAAAAAATTAAATAGAAAAGTATTGTAATTAAAAATGATAATATATTGTGAGGCTCGTTTCCAAGTACTTAGCAGCAAAGCAGTTGAGAGTGAAATGTGTATGCTGTCGGCGTAAATAATAACAAAAACAACAATGTGTTTGTATTAACTCGCGTGTGCGCTTGGAAACTATGTAGTTTTTAATGAACACCATAAATTGTAAAATATATTTGTAATTAACAAGATAAATTGTGTTGAAACAATAAAAGGGATAAGCGCATGTCTGATCGGTTTTTATAACAAATTTGAAGAATGCAAATGAAATATTCAAAAATACACATTTTTAATCAAAGGCAGTGAAGTGAAAGCGTTCCCCACTTCCGTGAAAATTTACTTCGAAAATGTGTTGGCTATGCGGAAAATGAAAATGCCATTAGCGCATGGACGATAAGCGAAAAATCTGCGGCAAGAGGGAGTTAGAAATGTAATAATAATGTAAATTACAATTAAAAACAATGAAAATTGATAAGGAAACTAAAAAAAAATATTAATTGAAAAACATGGTAAAAACTTAACAATAAATAACAAAAAAATAATAAAAGTTGTAATAAATAAACTTTAAATTAACTATATTAATATAATTAATAGTAAAATAATTGAATTGAAAAAGGTTGTATATGAACTCAACATTCGTTATGCGCTGAAATTGTGAGCCGTCAGTGGTACCAACTAATCCTATGGTCTTTTTTAAGAGGGTCCATAATTTAAAAAAAAAAAAAATTAGTATCAAATTTTAAACAGTTACTCATTAATATTTCAACAGTTTACAAACGATTTCCTTTCTTCTAATCATGAAAAAAAGACAAATGGTAGATTCTCAATGAGTACAAACGTCATTGTTGCTGGAAGCTTTTCAGATCAAAATAAAAAAAAATTCGTGCAAAAAGTTCGATGTTTTTATTATTTTTTTTCAACTTTTTTGATTTTTTTTTAAAGCGAGTAAAGTACAAATTAAAAATTTTAACTTTTTGTTGGTTCACACGTAAAAGGATATATAAAGAATTTTTGTGTCAAATTTCAAGCAAATCAATTACTTGTTTTGAACTCGAAATTTTTTCGGAAACGCCTCGAAAAAAATGTTTTGAGAAAATGCTTTCAAACATTTAAGACTTACCAAACCCGCCAAGTTGTCACGACACTAAAATAACTGTAGCTTTCTAAATAAATAATTTCAGTTTAGAAAAATCTTTTTCAGCAAATATTCTTGAATATTTAGACTTTCACGAAGTAGCTCATATATTGACTTATATAAATTTGAATACACACATAGGCGATAAAATTTGCAGTCACATGTGAAATTATTATTTTCGGTATATGAAGAGAAAGAGATGTACATGCATACGAGTATATAGCCCTCATATCTATTATTTTTGTTTTTGTTATTGCGATGAATTACTTTTTTGTTTCGGAAACAAACTTTTTTGCAAATATCTTAAATATTGACATAAGGACTTTTTTGATTTTTGTAACAGATTTTTCAAAATCGAAGGGTGTATGTAGACTTTTTTCCTTGATAATGTTATATGGAGAGCAGATATCGTGATTGTGAGCCAATTTTTCCCAGTCTTGTACCAAGATAACCCCATGGAAATGTTAGATGCCAAATTTTGGTTGAAATCGGTGTGGAAATATACTATAAACCCCAGTGCTAAATTTAAGTGACGTACCTTCTGCTTAAATATAAACGAGACTGGCTCAATAAAACAAAAACGGTTAATTATTCTTCAATATTTATTTTATCCCCTTCAAAATAGTCACCATTAGAGGCGATACACATATGCCACCTTTTTTTCCAATCTTCCTAACACTTCTGGTAGGCCGCTTTAGGTATGGCTTTCAGTTCCTTCTTCGAATTCTTTTTTATGACTTCAATCGACTGAAAATGCTTTCCACGAAGCGGCAATTTGAGTTTAGGGAAAAGAAAAAAGTCACACGGTGCCATGTCGGGTGAATACGGTGCTTGCGGAACAATATTTACGTTGTTTTTGGTCAAATAATCGCGTACAAGACGAGACGTATGAGCTGGATTTTGGAACAAGTCGAGCAGACACACGTCACATGCCCAAAACATCGTGAATAATGCTATGAGCGGATCCATTTGATATGTTGAGCTCACTAGCTATCTCTCTTTCAGTCACACGACGATTTTCCAACACAATTTTCTTTACTTTTTCGACGTTTTCTTCGTTTATTGACGTTGCAAGACGACGATCATGGGGCAAGTTTTCCAGCGATGTACGGCCGTCCTTGAACGACTTATACCAATCAAAAATACGTGCACGTGATAGGCAAGACTCCCCATATGCCTTCTGCAACATTTACATTGCGTCCGTCGCACTTATTCCATTGGAATAACAAAATTTCAAACAAACACTTTTTGCTCAACGTTAATTTCCATAGTAAAATTCGAAAAACACACTCGAGGTTGACTTGTTTATAGTGCCGTAAAAAAAAACTATGGGAGAGATCGCGCTCAAATTTGACATGTAATCATATAACAGTCCTGCCAACCTAAGCAAAAAAAAATTTGGCCATATGTCATGTCCTTGTCGAGTTATGGATAAAGTCTCGTTTATATTTGAGCAGGAGGTATGTGCATGCTATGCAGACGAATAATAAAGCGGTTATGGGGGTGTGGAAACAAGTCGTCTCCATTCGGTGTGCAATAAAAAGCCATTAAGGGTGAACAGCAAAACGTATTCCATACCACCAATTTAGTCAGACGGACGTCCAAAGAACAGTTCGTCTCATATACCCTAATAAATTACTAATAATCGTTTAATGTAGAACACATAACTAAATCTTAATGATATTATATATTGATTCAGATATATTCTATTGAGATATACTAACAAATTTTCGCCGAAGATTTTATATTCCTAATTTTATAACGATATGTGGCGAAAGTAGGAAACTCTATAGCTGTATATATACTTAAACCTGCATTTGGCATTAATAGATTACTTTAACGAAGTTAACTATGGAAGTAGAAAGGAATACCATTCCAAAAAATTTGAAAATTACTATTGAAGATCACTGGATGTCGCAACCTTTACTTTCGTGAAAATTAATAAATTATTAAAAGTATCATCTATGCAACTTAAGTTGAATTTTTGACAATTTTTAACTACATATTTAAAAAGTGAGAGGAAAAAGTCAGTAATCTATCAGGACCATGTGCAGGGTTAGAGGTCTCTTACAACATACCAACTGCGAGAAAGCACAGTTCACATATATTATGTGACTGAAAGTAAGTATGGTAGAAAAGCTATTTGCAGCGTGCTTCTAACACATTAACGGAAAACTATAAAAAGTTGCACTAAACGAGCTATACAAGTTTATGACTCAATTGCGGCGCAAGCCGAAACTCGATATTCAATACTTTTTTGTAAATATTTGTAAGCAAATCCTCGTAAATAGCAACTGTAATGTGCTCGAGCAAATGCGATTGCGTTGTCGAAAAGTGAAAGTGCCAAAAAATAGAAAAAAAAAATAAGCCAAAAGTGTGCGCATGCGTAACGTTCAAGCGTGGGAACTACACATAAGCACATAAGTGTTGGGCCAACCACTAGGACCCACAGTACTGCTATACACAACTATCTTGTTATGATGTTCGGTGGAAAAAACACGACAAGCGTAAACAAAAGCCAATAGAAAAGTTAAAAAGTCATTGAACGATAGCGATTGTGCTTAATGGCGACAAGAAATGCATAACGCACGCAATAACCGGTGTGTGATCTGTGCTACGAATACTCGTGTTTACATAAAACTGGTTAATTGAAAATTAAATGAATGAATAAAAAACAAATCGGCGGGCAGTGGCTATGCAGTCAGGATTTTTGTGTTTATTTATTGACATTTTTTCCATTTATAGTTTTATTTATTTGATCAATACACCTATTGCCATTTATATAAATACACACATGTGTACATAGATGGAGGGATATGCATTTGGCTTTCGCATAGAGTATAAGAGCACAAGCTGGCAGTCACAATGATCACGCATGCGCAGCTGTTGGACGTGTTTTCCACACTTGGACGAAGTCGTCGACACACAGCTGTGCAGATTACAATAGAAATATCGATAATCGAATAAATATACATTTGTAGAGGGTGAGTCGGTAGGTTTGTTCAGACTTCAGAAAAGCCTGAAGAAAACTTCCATTCAAATAGGGTTGCATTTTGTACTGTAGGCATATACAAGTATATCGAACAAAATAATAAGTAAACGTGGGAACACGCCCTTTGCACTCAGCGTACCTTAAAAACCTAGTTCAATTGTAGATAATCATTTATATAGCACACGTTAAAGTTTTTAAATACATCTAAGCTCAAAAAGAGTTTTTTTTTTATTTGAGTTACATTCCCGGAAGTATTTTTGGTATACTTCTTATAGGTTTTGAATGCAGGCTCTGGAGACCAAATTCTGATGCTATCTAATATAAAAAATGCCTTATGAGTTTGCCTTCAGACATGGGAGGTCTACCATTGACCAGATATTTACAAAGCGCCAAATCTTGTAAAACAACAACAAACCTCATATACTGCGAAAAAACTAATATGCTTGCAACCTAAATGTTTTTACCAATTTTTAGTTCCCCGTAGCGGTCTTCTCAGTTTTGAAAACAGAAAAATATCACAGAAAACCAAAACTGTCGAATACGGCGGCTTAGCGATGACTCTAGTTTCGTGTTTGGCCAAAAAGTCAGTCATAATGAAACTAGAATCTGACGGCGTATTAAAGTCGTAAAAAAAACATGAATTTTCTGCCCACAAATCCGATCGTTTACAAGGAATTGCGTCACGTAGACGCCTCAAAACGACCAAGTAATATTTCTTATTGAACGTTTGACGCTGTGGAACGACTTCATGATGAACTGCACCACGATAATCAAAGAAAACGACTAGCATGACATTGATTTTTGACCGACTTTGACGAAGTTCATTCGGTTTCGACTCATTTTTGGAGCGCCATTCGTAAGGTTGTTACACAGTTGCGACGTCATATTCATAAGCCTCATCCTTGTCTCGTCACAAGTAACAATGCGTTTAATGAATGAAGGGTCTTCAGCTACTTTGTTAAGCATCTCGTTTGCGACGTCATTTTTGCAAAAGATAACAGAGGTGAATGGACGACTCACATAAGGCAAACTCTCAATGACTTCACGACCTTAACTGAATGCTTTCTGCCACTCAAATACGTTCGTGATAGAGGAAACTCCCTAAAATCAGCAAAATTTCAAGCAAACTCGTTCTTTTTTTTCATGGTAAAAATCGCTAGACAAACTTTTCGCGTTTGCAGTCTAAGACCGAGTTAAACGTCATAGCTGTCTTATAAAAATAAATATTGTTACAAAAATGTAAAATAATTTCGTGTTTACTAACCCTATATTTGTAAGTAAAAGAAATCTTACCATTTTCTGCATGGTTATGACACCCGCCTGCCACTAGATTTCAGATTGGACACAAACGCAAAATTCATTGTTAAATTTAATTAGGAATAACCACAGAACACGTGCGTATGAAATTGAGAATAATTAACTATGTTTGACATTCAACTTCTGTATGTCAGAAGCCAATAATTATTGAAGAATAAAGTGAAGCATTTCAACCTTGATATTCACGGAGTTCCATTCACTAAGAGGTTTCATTTATTCAAGGTTGTGGAGCTCAAAAATCTTTGATAGAATATAAATGTACAAAATATGTATAGAAAAGGGACGATGAAGCGAGGGAAATCTATGGTATCGCTGGTGCGGTTTAGCAAAACTATTTTTGGTAGTAGATCAAGTTATGTTGACATGACTTTATTAAGAGATTTTATTTCTTATTATATTTGATAAGTAACCATTTAGTTTTTTAGGATTTTGGTAGGACTCTGCAATTTCAATAAATTTCCTGTTCTTAAACTGGATATCGATTGGGCAGCGGTGAAGCATAAGTACCTATAACATATGTAGCATCAGAGATAGCAAACTGAACAGTTAGGATTACAGGGAGTTATATGTATAGCCACTGTTAGAGAGGGTTAAGTCCAGTGGCCCCTGGTAATAATGTTTGTACTTGGCGGTTAAGCTAAAGTGTTTATTTTGTACTGAATTATGTAAGGCGATGATATCTCCATAATCTTATTGTCTCGCAAGAACATATAAACTTAGAGTAAGCTAACTGTTTCACTCTCTTTCCAACAGATTTATGCCGCAATACTTTCTTTATGCGATGTTTCCAACGGCACAACAACAAAACCATACACAGAAGCTGAAACAACAACAACAATACCGGTTACTACAACAGCAACGAACTCAAATGCATTCGAAACAACAACGATAACAACAGCAACTAATTTATCAGAACCATTGCCCATATTGGCAGCAAAATTGGTGCGACAGCGTCGCCAACATCCCTACACCATTATACGGCATGTGGTCCGTCCATCGAAGCGCGGCACGAAGTCACGGCGACGTCAGAAGTGGCCAAAATACAAATATGGACCACCAAATTATAGTGTCGGTCCCCCGATCACTTACTACAAACCAACGAAACAATATTTACCCGAGATTTCAGAACCACCGAAATATTCGTCAATCGACGAATTGGATTTGACAAATCACTTCAATTCCGCCGATTATGATGTGCATGCATCAAAAGGTAATCATTATGAAGATCAATCCATGGATTTGGATTTCTACAGTAACACGGAACACACGTTTCCGCAACCGCCTAAAGTCACACATGCAGAATACGGCACTTATGATACGGAGAAAGAGGTGCCCACCTATTCGTATACATCGACCAAAACGGAGGTAAGAAAGCCAAATTTGAAACCACACAGCTACAAAGGACCGAAGCATCATGGCGGCGCCTATGAAATGTCAAGCAGCAGCAGCGGTGATTCGGGTTATGAGGATACACACTCTTTTATACCACCCGATAATGTTTACGACATGCACCCGATGAGCAGCTACGATACGGCTTCGCCACAGAATGACGGCAATTTTTATGACTACACACCGGTCGTGACAAGTTCACATCCGAATACGCATATACCGGCCGCAAAGTATGGTGTACCAGATCCGAATATACCGGTATTTTTTACAACACCAGCCAAACAACCTGATTATAACGCCCCGAAGCCAACAGCAACAGATAGCTATAGCATTTATGATAAGAAAATACCAAATGCGGGTTACAACACGGTGAAAACGTCAGGTCATACTAGCTTTGCCGAACCACCGCCGAAAACCAATGTCGAGATCACCTATTCACCCTCTTATGAGATTACTTTACCACCATCCAATCATAAGCCGCCACCAGTAGAAGATTATCGACCAGTACCTGGACACTTTGCTGAGCCGCCAGCAGAGCCGACGCCTTCTTTCCATACACCCAAGGGACCGGTGTACAAACCTACAACTACATATCGCATACCTGAAACACCAGCACCACCTTCATACAGTCCACCTCCATCACCCCCACCATCTTATCACCCACCTGAGTTGCATACACCGCCCGAGTCACATGCACCTCCATCATATGATCTACCCGAATCACATGAAGTTGCCTCTTATGAAGACACCGACTTGCATGAGCCGCCATCTTATCAAACACCCGAAATGCATACACCTACATCGTATGAGGTGCCCGAATTGCATGCTCCGCCTTCATATCAGCCTCCTGAACAACCAATTCATCCGCCATCGAGTGACTTTGAAGTACCCGCGCCTCATTCGCCGCCAGCATACAGCGCACCCGAGTCTCCACCACCTCAACCGCCATCTACATATGGCCCACCCGACCCAAACTTTTCCAGTCCATCCGCGTCTGCGGAGTACCCACAACCTGACTACATATCACCTTCGAATAATTTGCCTATAAATTCTAAATATATGCCGCCAGCATATGACTATCCAAGATCGAGTTATGCAGTGCCCATCTATGATCCGATACCCTTCGAGCCATCGAACACCGATGAACACGAAACATATCCACCACACACATTCGAGAATCAGCACATCGATAATCATGCACAATCGGCATCCTCGCCTATACCAACCGCAGATGCGCCAGCAACCCGTCACCCTTCGAATAATTTCAATACACCGTCGCCTACAAGGATCACAAAGGGTTTCAAAGTAAAAACCAAGCGTAAGCGTCTGCGCAATAGCACTCCAGCTGTCACCACCAAACATATCTTGGACGCACCCGAGCTGAAAGAGGCATTCGAGGCAGGTCAACGTCATAAGAACCAATTGGCGCTCAGCCCCGACACTGTCGTCAATGAATCCAATAACGTGGAGGCACAACGCCATGACGAGCCCAACTATTTCTTGCCCACTATCACGCCGGATGTGGGGAACGATAACAGTTATGTTAGTACCGCATGGAATCCCATACGTATACGTGCGGCAAGTACACCAACAGCATTACCTGCCGCTACGGCAACGAAGAGTCAAACACCGCCGGTACCGGCTCCCTCTGCGGTAAGACCGAAAGAACGTCGACAAAACTCTGGTCGCCAACGACAACAACAATCTGTGGCGCCGCCATATACACCAACTCACGGTGTAACGACGAGAACACGACAAACAACAACACCGCTACACAGCGCAAGTGAGAATATTGCTCAGGTAACGGTAGATAAATCTCGTTCATATAGCTACTATGGCGGCACTTCGACCATACCGAAAACAAACGAACACAGCACACATCGTACACGAGCTAATACTTACAGACAACCGACACGAGCTCCGCCTGTGACACGCCAAAATGTGCATACGTCTACAAGAGATGAGGCCGTGCCGCATCGCACTACGAAAAGCGTTTTCGAAACGACTTATTTCAAAAGTCCACGAAATGAACACTTGGAACGGCATCTGGGCGCATTTGCGCAGAATTTGCCGAAAAACCATAAACTATATTGAGTAGAAATATAAGGTTGGGTAGAATTGTAGCAATGGGAAAAATGTGGTTTTGTCTAGAATTCTAATATTTTCGGAATTCTTAAATATTTATGTAGGAATACAAATATTAAATTTGACTGCTCTTAACGGTACTGATTAAGGTTGTACAAGTAATTATTTGTAATAGGGCGGGGTAAAAACAATTAACGATGACATTATAATCGCAAGAGTGTGGTAACCTCGCTCACGAATTGTAATTATTTTTCTTACGAAACGATGCACACTATATTTGGAAGTAATAATAATTCGACTGTTAGATCTGACGGTGGAAACTAGAAATATCACGGATTGTTAAGTAATCGTTTTGTATTTGTAATAATTTTAAAGCATCGAAAGAATATAATTTTTTCAAGGGTCGAGTAGTTTCGCTACAGAACGAAAGGCTACTCCGCCCACGAGTTAGGTTATGTCTTTCAATTGTATCTGGAAACATTACTAACGGATGGTTTTACTTGCGAACTTTGCTAATTGTTCAAACAATGATGAAGTTTAGGTTAGGTTCAATGGCTGATCCTCAAGATGGGGATCGCACTTGGATTACATAAAGATGAAGATTAATATACCATATAAAGAATTTGTATATGCTTCATCTACCATATTTATAACGTAAAATTATTGTAAATTATTATGGAATATATGCAAAAAAAATAAAGGTTTTGATAAGAATTATAACTGTTTTTGTATTACGTAAGTGTACTTACGATGCGTTCAATAAAATTGTGCCACTTCTTGCTTGTGCTATACATTTGGAAATCGTTGAAGAACACAGGACCCGATGAGGTAGGCGGTAAGTCAGGTAAGTTTGTATCCAAATTAAAAACCTTACGGCATTTTTCAAGTAAAGCTTTCATAACTGGCATCAGAAACGAATATTCTTCGGGATTACCAACTGCAAAAATAGAAAAAAATACGATTTATAAAGTAGAAAAAATTGGTAGAAGGAAACATTGGCTTTAAGTTCAATTTATAATAGATTTCGAAGCTACCAGCGATACCCACAAATGAGCAGCTTCTTGGGGACAAAGGACGTGTACTAAATTTCAAATCGATATCTCAAAAACTGAGGGACTAGCTCGCGTATATATAGGCAAACCGTTAAACTGACAAACATAAAATACCAACCTTCAATAGCATTGTCTAAAGCGCGATTTATGCTGAACAACAAATACGCCAATTCACTGGGATCTTCTGTGTTGCGACTTTGCAGAATGGCATGCAATTTCGCCGTGGCCATAGCCACCACACCCGGATTGGGGTGATACGAACATTTTAAAAGCAAACCCAAGCACAAGCGTATCATATCCGACCAATCATCGGAAGAGCCCTGTTGGAATATCATCAAAGCGTCCAAGAGTGCTAAAACACCGTCCAATAGTTTTGTTGAACATTTCTTCGATTCATCCTCATTCGAACCGAGCACGACAAGGTCATAGACCATGCGTAGAATTTGTGAGGCGTTCTACAAAATAAAATATTATAATAAAATGTGTATGCTATCACAGAATTATTATAAATATTTACACACCTCCTGGTTAATTAGCGTCTGATTGCCATTCTCGGATAGATCGAAAAGCGACGCCTGCACAGCCATTTCGAGTATGCGCAGACGCAAAGATAGATGCGATGTAACCAAATCATTGTTGAGCGCCAGCAAATTTATACAGCCAAGCACTTGTCCACGTTCCTTCCAACATTGTGGATGATCATTGCTGACGCCACGCCAGAAAACGGTGAATAATATATTTGACACCAGATACACCAGCTGCTCTTCACTATCCACATCGGCTTCGGGTGGAAATTCAAAGCCGGTAGTTTTGCTCTAAAAATCCAAAAAATATATGCCTTAAATATTATTGTGTTAAGCAGCTTGAGCAGCACTTACCTCCGAGTCCGCTTTTTTGATAATTCGCTTTGGCGATTGCGTTGAACTATCTGAGCTTATAGATTCCGTGCGTTGGCGCGAAAGGCTCTTATTAAACGAAAATAAAAAGGAGGTGAAAAATTAGTGCAGACATTTACTGTTACTTTCTTACCGTTGTCTCAGCCTCAGTCGATGCACCGAGAGTTAAAGACTCAAAGGTGTCTTGAATATCGTGTGTCGTTTGGCGTATAACTGAGAAAACAGATGAAACATTTTCTACAACAGCACCAGAAACAGATTCCGCCAGTTCTGTAAGACAATAAAATTTTATTATTTTCAAGTCAGCAGTATGTAGCAAACAAGATTAAATATATTATATATGATATTTGTTCGATAAATGTGAATTAATAGGGGAATTCAATAAAAATTGGCGTTGAGACAGTTTTTTTATTTTATTTTTAAATCTAGCCTAGATATTTAACCAGTAGTTTTTAAGAAAACTAAGACGTTACAACAAAAACTAAAAGGTTATTGTTGCCTCCTTGATTTTCTTTACCTTTAATTTCACTCTCGATAACGTTGGCGGCCTCGGTCACACTCGCTTGTATCTCATTCAATATGAGACCGCCATCGCTCTGCTCATCATCATGTTCCTTGGCCAATTGTTCCAACTCCACTTGCTGTTCACAGAAACTAATCAAGTCCGATTGATTCGCAAAGTCATTATTATCCTCTAAAAGTACATCCAAACTAATGCCAAAGCTTTTGCGCTTGTCCTCATCGGGTTTAACATTCGTAATCGGTTTGTGTATGAGCAGACGTGCAATAGACTCCTGCCAACCCGATTGCTTGGCTATGGCCTGCGGTGAGTTGTGCTTGACAAATGTGGTTTGCAATAGACGCTTGGCGATCTCCAACTTAATGGGCAACTCACAGGTGCTGATGTGATGAACAAGGAAAATAATGCCCGCATAATCGGCTTCCGTGCTCAACATTTCGTCAACCAAGTGAAAGAGTATGGTGGAGCTGAGTGTCATCGGTATGGTATAGGAAAAAAAACCGGGAAAAAATGAGCTATCGCTGGCGTTGTCGTGTAGTCGTAGTATTTGTTTATACTTTTGATTTACGCGCGAAGTGCTTAGCAAGCAATTAATGAACTGTGTAAGGAAAAAGAATGAAATTAATGGTTGACTTTTGCTAATTTTAGTATTTAAAAATGAAAGATACGCACCCTTATAGCCGCCTCTTGCACCTCGGTGCTATAACTCTTATCCACAAAATAATTGTACAGCAAATTCGCCGTTTGGGGTTCGTGCAATAGCAGAATCATTTGATCTTTGCAATTTTTGCCCTTAATATGGAAGGTCAACATCTCCAGAAATTCGATAAGCACATTTTCCTGCCGCACCGAAGCCAAGAACGCAATCATTGTGGATATCTCTTTGATATTCACATCTTTCTGCAGATAAAATCGCACAATTGCATAAAGCGTGGCGCGTAGCGTCTTCGCATCCTCGGGCGTTATGCTGTCTGGCGCACTATAGTGATCACGCACAACATCCAAAAAGAATTGTATGCCGAATTTCTTGCGATAGTACTTGCGATCGTTCTTAATCATAGCGCTAAGGTACTGCACATGACCGAGCGTAATTTGGAAGTTCATGCGCGCCCAAATGTGAAAGTTGAAGGCGATATCTGTATAGAGTACATCCAGCAGCGCCGAGTTGCCCTGCGCATTGCCAATCTCCGACTTCTGCCCTTGCAATGATTCTATGAAAAGATGCGTGGCCATCAGCGCATTCACATCGAATATGCTGGGCGAACACTTTTGCAGCATAGCGCCAATCATTTGTAGGCACTCACTATTCAGCATATTCTCTTGGTTGTTTTCATGAGCGTGTGTAAGGTAGCGCAGGAAGCAAATGAAACTGGCGACGGAAAATTGTATCATTTTCCACTCTGTAAAGGTTTGGCGTATACTTGCTTAGTTGAGTATAAAGTACTTTAAGTTAAGCGACACATACCTGTGTAAGAATTTGAGGATAGCATTTCCCAATCGGAGAATTCTTCTGCGGTTGGTGTACGCAACTGCTCACCGCTACCCAGCGAATCATTGCCCTCGGCGCTGGATAGCGAAAAATCATCTTGCTGCTTTGTGAGGCGATGCAGAATCGGCAATATCGCTTGTACGCCACCGATACTATTTATTGTATCCTGTATCTTGACTATGGAGCAATGATGTGCACGGACTTGTGATGGAAAACGACCGCCCGGTATGAGATCTTGACAACTTTCGCTCCAATAACCACCGGGTGCATAGCAGAATACAAAACGCGATGTTAATTCGAGCAAATCATTGTCTTGCGAGAATATCGAAGGGAAATGTATGCCCGCATCGAATATGGTTTTGATATTTGTGGTGGGCTCTGCCAAGAGTACAGCACCCACTTGACCACGCAGACAAGTTTGCTCGCCAAACACAGTGTCTTGCATGCCGATCGGGAAATTTTTCACATTCGGATCGAATGAGCTTTGTGTGCGCAGCGGAAGTGTAAAGTAATTTGAGACCTGAGCGAAACAAAAGTAAACAAATAAATTATTATGCAAATAGCAGACATTTTAAAAACTTAAATTATGTTAGGATAAGCGCTTGATTGCCGCTGGCAACGCTGTTACTTACGTTAGTTGACAGTGTGCGCTCAAGCAGGCTGGGCAACACACCCTTATAAGAACTTCCCGACTCTTGTGATGATGAACGTGGTAAGGGCGAGCCAGTAGCACTTGTTGTATGTTGTTCGACCTGATGACCACGTAACGGCAATGCAGCCGAACCGATTGAACAAAAGTTGAAGGGCTGAAATTTGATAGCAGAGATTGTAAACATTTAGTAGAAAACAATATAAAACAAAAATGTATACAAATTCACCTCATTTATTGCTTGCACTTTAAGCGTCGCACTCAGTTTCTGCATGAAGTCGATATAAACATTAATTTGACTATAAGAAAATGGACGCTTTGGCGGCGTGATGGCGACGGTAACATAATGCCATTGTCCGTCCAACAATGTTTTCGTATGCACCACCGATGTGAGATATTCGCGACGAGTCAACGCTGCCACAACTAAATTGCCGCTATTCTGTATGAACACCTCAAAGCCGGTGTGACTCGCAGTGCGCAAACTGCAAGTGTATCAAGGTTAATGCAAAAGAAAGTTTATACGAGTTAAACAGACTACACCGAAGCTATAATACCCTTCACAGGTGCATTTCGTATAGCATAAAAGGGTATGCAATGATCTCTATTTAGATTTTGATTGCTCAGTTTGAATGTCAACTATATGCTATAGTGCTGCGATCTGAACAATTTGTTCTGATATTGTAGCGCTGTGCTGGGCAGTAACAGACAGCCAAATTGTATGAAGAAATTTTACAAAATATTCAAGGACTTGATTTTGACTGATCAGTTTGCATGGCAGCTATATGCTATAGTGGTCCGATCTGAAGAATTTCTTCGGAGATTGTAGCGTTGCTTTGAGCAATAATCTGAGCCAAATTTCGTGAAAGTAATTTGTCAAATAAAAAAGTTTTTCATGCAATGACTTGATTTTGATAGGTCAGTTTGTATGGCAGCTATATGCTATAGTGGTCCGATACAAACAATTAGTTCGTATATTGTTGTGTTGCCTTGGATAATAATATATGCGAAATTTCGTGAAGATATTTTGTCAAATAAAAAAGTTTTCACTACAATAATATGATTTTGATAGGTCAATTTGTATGGCAGCTTAATGCTATAGTGGTTCGATTTCGGCTGTTCCGACAAATGAGCGGCCTTATGGTGGCAAAATAACGTATACAAAATTTCAGATCGATATGTCAAAAAAGTTCTCGTATATATACACAAACAGATATGGCTAAATAGACTCAGCTCGTCACTTTCATCATTTATACATATACAGGGTCTTCGACATTTTCTTCTGGATGTTACAAACTTTGTGGCACACTTAATAATTAACCTGTTCGGGGTATAAAAATGCGTGAAATATTTACTTGAGCAACATGCGTCGACAATTCGGCCGATCAGTATCCTTTGTGACCTCAGCATCGCCACTTTTGCCAGCTTTCCTCCGACTCACATCCACATTTTCTTGCAGCCTCACGAGTATGTGGAAAATGAAACCATATGAACCAGACATAGACCAATTTTTGATATCGGGCACCACAATGCCCTCATGCGACGCGCTGATTGTGAAAAACTGCGCGCAAACATTGCTATTATTTAAGCTCTGCAATGAGCAGACAATCAACGTTTGTAGCAGTTGTTTGGATTGTGGAAAACCGCTCTCCTCACGCAATAAACTGAATATACGCTTCAGCTCAATCGGTATAATGCTAATTTTACTCAGCTCTTCAATGAGTTTGATGAAATTTTGTATGCAACTTTCAGCGAGTTTCTCATACCGATGCAAACACTCACAGACAGCTTTAATGGTGCGATTGTCACAGGCAACGGATTTACTAGAAAGTGTAAAAAGTTTCTTAAATTTAATAAAAGAAGTAATTTCAATGAAAAAGTTGTTAATTACGTCGCATAATTGGTGGTGCAGCCGCGCAGTATCACATTGCTTAAGTAAATCTGTTCGCGCTCGTTTATGTCCGGCAGCCACTCAATTAGTTTGTTGACAACTTCTGGTAGTACGAGTAAATGGTTCTGCTCATTATAGGCCATATTGAAGCATGCGTCCAAGAGTGTGTCGTTAGGCACGGCTAAGGCTTTTAAGCTTTTGAAAAATTTCTCTATTTTATCGTACACACGTAAATTATCTGCAATGCTGGGCGAATTGCGTGTAATTACCGCTAACGCTTTGGTGGTGGCGCACAGCACTGGCGCATAGTTCATATTCCAACCCTTGGTCGCGCAGCATATACAAATTATTTACAAATTTCATTATTGGAAAATTTTATGTTAGCAGTTAGTAGCTCACCTTTATTTGCTTTGGAATGCTTATTAAAGTATCTACCAGCGCCGTATCGCCAATAGCCTCACAGATAACTTGCGCCTTTACCACATCGGCGAGGAAGAGGCAAACATTCTCGACAGTCGCTGCCAGCGCATTCACATCCACAATCACATCGCTGGCCTCATCATCACTAGCGATTTCAAATGTTACGCTATTGCCACTGAGAAAGTGTTCAGTGGTTAATAGGGTTTGCAGAGCATCACAGTAAAGCTGAATTAGCGTAACTAAATCGATTTGGCGCTAGAAAAAGCAAAACCCAAAAACATATTATTAATTTTATAAATTTTAATTACTTGTTGTACTGTTACTCACTTCTTCAGGACTAGATTTTTGTAATACAACAATCATAAGAGCACAGCATTTTAGCGCAACGGCGCGTAGCTCACTGGCGCTTTCCCACTGTGAAATAATCTTCATAATGACTGAAACGGTTGCGGGGCAAATGGCGCGCATGCCATTACGCTGTGGCCGCCGATGCGAAGTTGGATTGAATGGATTGGAGATTAGGAAAAATTATTAAATCTTATTTTTGTGGAAAAAATTATTTTATAAAATCATTTGTTTACAATTATAGCAACAAACAGAAATAAGAAAGTGTAAATCACAGTTTAAATTAATTAAATAAACATTTAAAACCAAAGTTTTTAGTATTGAGAGCAAAGCAGTCGTTCATTTTTTAAATTTGTAAAATTGAGCTTAAACCAAAAAAAAAAAAACTGAACTTATTTTACAACAAAAATATTTTGTTTTTGTTTTCAAAAGCCCGCAATGTTTAAATCAACACTGTTAAACTCGCTTTGCTCTCTAAAACCACCAAAATAAAATTTTGAAAGAACAATAATTACTGTTAATAACTGTTTAGCACCGTTTTTAGCACAAAACACCAAATAAAATACAATCTAACAGTACAAGCGATAAAAGTGTCTAGCAAATAGAAAAAAAATAATAATTCCAAAACAAATTCATTTACAACTGACATTTAATTACGCTGGTTTTACCACTCACCAAATTATCACAGATTTCTTGCCCTTCACCACAATTTGCTGTACTTTTAGTTGTCAGAGATGTTAGCGATTTCTGCAAGTGTGTGTTTGTACAGAATTTGCTTTCGTTTTATAACGAGTACAAAGGATTTTGGTAATTCAAGTAGTTAAGTTGCAACAAAAGCACATCACAATAAAATTATATATGAAATAAGGAAAATGTAACATTTACAATGTATGAGGTTATGTTGAAAATTATAAAATGAAAGTAGGATTAATGTTAAATGGCAGTAAAGAACCGAAGCAGCTTAAAGAAATATGCATAAAAACAAATATTATATATGTAGGTATACATACATATATACTAAAAAATTTCAAAAATAAAAGCCTGATTGTAAAGCATCTAATTTTTATCTTATATGTTACTAAGCATTCAAGAGCTTTTCAACACACTGAAATGCGCCAAATTTAAGTGCATCTGATCTTTATGCATATTGCAGAATATACTTTTGGACAATAAAAAAAGATATATACACATATATATATATTTTAAAAGCGTTAAGATTTAAAAGTATAAACGCACAAATATACATACATGTACATGTGTACATAAACATATTAGAATTGTGAATAAAGCACACTTTTATAATAAAATTTAGGCGCACAAAGTGATCAAAACATATGCTGCAACATATCGAACTACCTGAGATCCACATATAACAGCACCCAAAGCATTCACCAGACATTCCCCAATAGCAGGAAATTTTGTAAGCTCTTCCCTTTGGAAGCAATCTGCAAAACCATAATTTTTTAAATTATTCTTTATAAAAATGGTATTCAACATTTTACTTACCATAAATAAACGGCACAATTTCCACATGCACTGTATGCGGTTTATAAGGTATTTTGTGAAAATCTGCATAGGCGCCGCGTAAAAAGCTACGCCAAGTCAAATAAGGGTCATACATAACTTCAAGAAATTGAGAGAAACTACGAAATAGATGCACTACTTCCAAAGATACATCCTGGCGGGTCATGCACTAGAAAAATAAACGAAAGTTTATATGAAATATGTCTTTAATAAAATTAACACTTTTTTTTAGTATAAGATGTAATTATTATTTAATAAAAGATAATAACTATATGTATTGTAGAAAGAAGTGTCATACTTAATATATTCAAATTGTGTGATGTAGCATAAATGTTTGTACAATACATACAAATATATAAATACTTATAAACAATTGAATTATACTCTATAATTAGCAATTTATTGGCATTGTTTTTAATATTTCTTTGCTTTCAGATTACAAATAATCTTCTTTTTTATATATCATAGACATTACAAGTTTTTGCTTATCTTTCACAGTTATTGAATTCTAATTGAACTTGTTATTGCTCATGCTTATCAAATCTTCTTTGATATACTTTATTGGTTTATGGTTAAAGAAAATGTTAGTAAATACCAGTAAGTTTGTTTCTTTGCTGCTATAGAATTTTATCGATTTTTTAGGTATTGTTTTTTTTTTTTATATAATGAATATAGTATAATTTACCTCTTTAAATGTATTGGCCAAAATAGCAATTAAATTCGATTTATATTCATATTTAATAATTGCCAAAATATTATCAAAGTGTCGACAAATTATCACCAAGCAATCTACCAGTACAGCGATCTGACGTATCTGCTCATCGTCAAGTGTGCCCTGAAAAATAGTAAACAGCGGGAACCATTAACTTCCGACAACTAATCACTAAATTACAATGTTTTTTCACATACATTTTCACTGGTATCGCGAGCAATTATTATGAATTTTCCAATTGCTGGCAGCAGCTCATCCGGCAGACGTCCCAGGTGGGGACCACTATCCGAGCGCACCTCATGCCACAGCGGCAGATCATCACGATCAAAATCCACCGGTAATTGACTCTTCCAAATGCTTACAAAGCGCTCGATAAATTCGCGAAAATAAGATTCATCATTCTGTTTTCATGCCCAAACAATAACAACCGGAAAATGGGAAAATACAAGAGAAACAGAGAGGTATTATTCAAAATGAGAGCAATTTTGGCATTAAATGAGCAAATGCTTGCAAAATCACAGAGAGCAGCAAGCGTTTATTTATTTTGAGGGTGGGCTGTGTCGGCACTATTGTAATTCAATCTGAGCCGCAATATTTTGCTAAGTGGGGCGGTTAGGTGGTTTTGTTATCAGTATGTAAATTATTATATGTTTATCTGGGTAATATCCGCAGTCTTACATAATCCTCCAGAAAAAAGAAACAATGTGTACATATAGATATACAAGTAAAACTGACAATACAAAATAAAACGAAAAATTAGTCTATAAAGCACTGAAGTGTTTATACATATTTGTTTATCTTCGAATTACAAGGCAAGCGTTCTAACTTATTGAAATTGGATAGAATTTCATTTTATTTTTTCATTGTTTACTGAGCACGCAATCCAATAAAGACGAATTTGTAACGAAAACCCCCTTTTAGAAATAGGATAACAATCGTTGAAAATTGATGATTAATGCTTCAAACACGCCCATTAATAATTTGCGGATTATGGCGACACGACTTGGCGGTGTGGCACACAACTACAGGTGACATTTGTACGTAATTTTCACTTTCCAATTAGAAACACTGCTCATAATGCTTTAATGCATTTTTTAACATTTTTTTACTCGCCTTAGTCGTATACTGCACCCATAGATTGTAAATATCCTTTTTATTATCCATTATGCGACACTTTTCACAAAATTGTTGTTGCACTCAATTAAACAAAACTTGTTCAAACATTTGCTATTATTTGTTTACAAGACAACACTAAATTTATAAATTTTTCACCGGAATAAAAAACACAACTATAAGACCATAGAATAACCAAACACAAATGGAATGAAGAGAAAAAACAAGAATTGCATTGCAATGATAAATTCACCACGTGGTGGCAATATGCAAATGTCAAATATCAATTTCCTAGTGTTGGCACTTTTAGAAGAAATGCAATTTATGATTTATCTGCATTAACAAATATATTAGGCTTGCAATCATTGTTGGCTAAATGACGAATTTTCGGCACGCTGGTTGTGTGTGCAACAAATTTATTGATTGGTGTGTTTTTGTTGTTAATGAAAACGCAAAGCGAATTCACAGTAGTTTAAGGCGAATTCGTATGTCAAAAGAGCAGCTGATTGCTTGTTCTTCTAAGGTCTTATAAGAATTTGTTTGAAAGAATACAATATTTTTAACTTCGTTAAGGATATTGTTATGATTCACTAATTAATTTTACGCATAAGAATGTCATAGATAGAATCATGCATGCCAAATTCAACAATTTTTCGACGCCCAATAATTGAAATGTTGTTCGATTCAGAGTAAAATTATATTTGCGAGATTTGTAAATTTTTTTCAGAGCAGACTAACAATGCTATAACGCACTTCCTTTCTATAGTACACCTGATCGGAAAGAGATATTATTTTCTATCTCTTTGAAAGATATTTTACCAATTATATCTGTATTTTTACGTACAGTATATCAACCAGAGATATATTTCAACGATGACACTGTCAAAACATGGGAATTTTTGGAGCTTTTACTTTTTGTAACATTTAAAAAAGAGTTTATTCTTTGAGTACAATTTGGGTAGGTGGGTCTATAAAATATAATTTATTGAGCTCGACTTATAAGACTAAGTAATCAATTTATATTTTGTTCTGTTTATTATATTTTGTATACACAACTACATAAACTGACATCTACAAAATATTATTAATATAAGTTAATCAGTGATTAAGAATCGCCTTCCGTCTTCATTGTTATTAGAACGGTGAAGAGTGAATAAGTGCAGCGCACCATTGTTAGGAAAAACTCCATATTAATAGGTTTTAAGCCACCAGCAGTGAGCTTAAGGAAATACATATACATAAATATATATAATAATTTATGCGTTATAGTAATAATAATAAGATATAAAATAAATAAATATTTACTATTTTGCATAACAAACCTGCAATGGTCTCTGACTGATAATGATAATTAGTGGAATGTATTTACGAAATTCCTTGTTACGGTCTTCCCAATTACAATTGTAGGCCGCATTAGCTATTTTTTCACTCTGGTAATTAGAAAGTTATATATTTATTTTTTATACTGTAATGTATTTGCGGAAAATACTCCCATATCACCTCGCAACAGAAATTATTGGCCACCCAGAAGATAATGAATGTCGAAATCATAACCATAAGAGACAGCTGAATGTCTGCAATCAACAGTGACATATCGTGGTCCTGCAAGTGGAAGATATGCAAAGTAAATATGGTACAAAAAATTCGGCGATATAAGATCAATTTAAATTTGAAAATGTAACAGAAAAAAATTGCTCTGTTGCCACTCACCATTGTTGAAAAAACAATTATGACACAAGGTATTATACCGAAAATGCAAACATCGGCAGAGCTTCCAACTGAAAATAATACTTCCAGATCATTGTGATACCTATAATATAGCATTATAAATGAATTGTTAAGAAGCTTTGAATTTTTACTTGTTAAAAAATAAAAAAAAATGAAATGAAATAAATAAAACTAAAAACTGAAAACCCTTACTTTATAATCATAATATGATCTTTAACGCATTTATTAATACATTCCAATGCTTCGACGTCGGTCATATCGTTCATACTTTCCAATTTGCTCTGCAGATCTTTCATCAAGAATATGCCAAAGGCAATGGCTATTAAAAACAAGCAAAAATATGAGACATACGAAAAAAGTGTAATTGGCGCAATACATAAGCTTTGCATAATGGACATTATTTCCCAAAATGGACTTTTATACAAATCGATACCCGGGAACGCGACATCAACGAGTAGTTCTAAATAGAAAAAATAAATAAATTAATAATATTTTATGCATAAACTAGGGTGGCTCTAGAAAATAAATACAGTTTTCGTAAATCTCAACTGCTATATCGTTACTTCTACTATAGTCTAAAAAATGACATATTAATTTTGGTCCTTTTTGTATACCCCGCCCGAACAGGTCAAACGTCAGAAGAAAATTTCCATTGTATTTGAGTGATAGTTTCGAAAAAGTTAATTAACAAAGCTTGAAAATCGTTGATCATCAGAGAGATAGCAGAGGATCTCTACATCTCTAATGGATGAATTCAACACAATTTGGTTAATGTTTTGGGTACGAAGCGTGTCAATGCTAAAGTAAACGACGTTTGTCGAGTAGGGATCGCAAAAGAGATGGTTTTTAAGGTAACCATGTACCCTAGGTGGCGATATGTGGATTTATGAATATGACGCCGAAACTGTTATAAAACCAAGCTAATGGCGCTCCAAAAATGAGCCGATACCGAAAAAAAAATTCGTTGAAGGCACTAAGGCGATCGCAGCCGAGGCTTATAACAAATGTATTGAAATCGTTAGCAATCTTGCATTGGCTCAGAATCCTATTTTGAAGGATTTATAGTAAAATACGTGAAACGTTAACGTTTTCCGTCGAATCGTATCGATCGAAGAAGGTGAGACTAAAAAATGTCGTTCAATCGATTTTTATGATCAACCTAACTTACATATTTATACTTACTTTTATATCCAACACCAACTGTTGCTAACAACTGTATAAAGATAACGTAAAATAGTGTAATACTCGTGAGTATTAATACCGTTTTTGTAGCCTTTTTGATCTTTCGAGTATATTCGTGCGCTTTATTCAATGTAATTTCATTACCTTCGCACTGAAAGTATAAATTAAATAGAAAAGTAAGTAAGTAATAGATGAATATAAAATTTGACTTTATCTGTTTGCAAAAAGCACCTGCAGCTCTTGGTACCATTTATCAATACTTTCGAAAAAGTTCAAGAACTTCTGCGCCTTATACATCACAATAAAGGTGCGAGCTGTCGTTACAGTAGCACCGGATATTTTAAATAAATTCACAATAACTTCATCGAAATCATTCCGAATGACGTAAGTGCGATAATATGCCGTCAGACATAAAAATATTGGAGATATGAGGAAAAGGCCTGCGAGACGATGCTGATCAAAATAGCCAACGCGCCTCATAAACGCCAAACTCCAATTAAACAGTTCACCACAGTAGTGCATTTTATGCAAAAAAAATATGATGTAAACGTTCTGAGTTCGAAAAATTCGCGATAACCGTTTGAGGCCACTTGTCGACTGTAGCTTCCTTTATATATGCTCGGACCATTGCCAAATCGTTGGGGGTGTGGTTTTCGCATTTTTAATTTTTTATAAATGCAAATTACTGTTAGATTTATGTGAATGTGTGAAATCTGGAAACCTTCGCATCAAAATTAAGTGCTATTTGTAACCTACAATCACATCCGGTTGATTTTCTTGCTGTGAAAAAATAGCAAATAATTATTACGTTCATAATTATTGGGGACAATATTTTCATAAAAGTTTGTGGGAATTCCTTTTAAAAATAATTGTTTTTAATTTTTCTAAAAATCTTTTTTTTAGTTGATAATAATTGGATACCATTTATTAGCGGTCACAGAAATCTCAATTCGAACTTGTCATTTACTATTTTTCGCAGTTACTCAATAACGGTAGAAATAGAGTTAATAAATCAAGAATGGTTTTCTTATTGCAAACGATTGATAGTTAGTCAAGTTTCTGCTGGAAGAGCATTTTTAAAACAAAAAAACTAACAGAAGTTATCCAAAAGTCTAACAGCCGATGCGAACACTTAGCTCTGCGTCCGATGGCACCACTATTGCAATAGAAATTTCAACGTGCTCACACGTCGGTTTTTGATGCGCCATGCCCAGGCGTCCCTATAATGGTTGAAACGGAGGATAACATGACAGAAGTCAACGACCTTCTATTAGCAAATCGCTAACTGTTTATGCGTGAGATAGCTCAGAAAGTAGACATCTCAAAAGCTCTGCATGATATACTTGGCATGGCAAAGCTGTTGATGTTAGGGGTTCCACAGCAGTGACGCCTTTTAAGTGTAATTCGAAGAAGTTTCTGGGACGTTTCGTGACCGGTCGGTCGGTTGGGATGGCCGTCAGAGCTTTCATTGAATTTTGTGACTAATGATGCGTTTAATGATGCACAGTCCTCGTCTCTGTTGTCAAGTATCTTTCTTGCGACCTCTACTGGACGTCGTTTTCCCAAAAGATACAGGTCTTTTGGTACGAGTTAATTATACCTTAACCAAATGTGGTGAGTCGATTCAATAACTGTTTCTTTATCTTTTCTGATGTTATCGTGATTAACAGCGGTGGAAGAACGACTTGGGAAACTTTTCACGTCCTAAACCAACAACTGCCAACTACACCCTAATTGCCATATGGAATTCAAACTTTACGCGACAAGTGAAAGAGTTGTACAAATCTAGGAATTGGTACTTCGATTTGGGCGCACAGTTTAAATGAACCAGTCCGGGTTAGAGTTAATTAGATAATTGATTGATGATGACTTTACATTGGACGTCGTTTAGTGGGTATTCTTCAGCCACTCATCTACCATATAAGAAATTTGATTCGTGTTCTAGACTTGTTAAAAAAACAATTTATGAAAAAAAATCAATTTTTTTAACCCATCAGATGAGATGATGATGAAGAAAAGCGGTTTCAAAAATTCTTAATTCACCAAACCTCCGTTTATGAATAGAAAAACTATTGATAGGCTTCTAAATGCGTTGATTTTTATTTTTAATTTTATATTGTTTGATTTCTCACCTTTTATTGTTTCAATTCTAGTAGCATTACAATATTATACTTTAATAGTTAATTAATAATTTTCATTTAAAAATGTTGCACTTTTATGCCGCAAGTAATTTACTGTATTTATTTTTTAGGCGCTTTTCGCTTATTAGAATCTTTGTTAAATATTTTTTCAATTAATTAATCTTTCTTCATAATTTAGATGTGCAAATGCAAATGCGCATAACATATATGTATGTATATAGAATAGTTGTAAAAAAAGGAAATCACCGCGTATTTTTCACTGTTGTGTTGGTTTTTGCTTAATTTTTTTATTTTATTTTATTTTTATTTTTATTTATTTTTTTTTTTTCAGTATTTAATAAGTATGAGTACCTATTTTTCTAAGAGAATTAATTTGTGAGGCTTAATGCTTTGCTCAGCTTAGCAGTTAATATATAAGAGTAGGCTTTAAATTTTATTTTAATTTAATGCTAAAGAAAGTTTTTGTTTTTATTTTTTTGCTTTTTTAAGTTTTTTAATGCGTATTTTTTATTTTAACTTGTTAAGCTATTTCTTGCTTTAATTTTTTGAATTTTTTTTAGTTAATATTTTCCTGATTTTTATTTTTAATGTACTTTAAATAATTACTATGTTTATAAATATGAATATGATGTAAGTTTTTTGTAGAAGAAAATATTTTTATATCTTGCTTAGTTTTTTTTTTTTTAATTTTTAATTTTGTTTTACAATTTGTTTAAAGCTGTGAGTTTGCGTACGCATTTACTTATATTAATATGTATATGAATGTATATAATTTATGTTTATATATAAACTAATTTAATTTAAGATAATATCGAGGCCTTCCCTTTAGTTCTTCTAATTTTAGGTAAATAAAATATATTTGATGGTTAGTTTTTGTTGTTTGTTTTGTTTGCTTAATAAATCAATGCTTGTAAGCGAAGAGCGTAAGAGCGCGAGCGAGAGTGTTCTTCAATATTAACTTTTGAAAGTACTTAATGCCATTCGAAATTATTAGAAAAAATATTTTCTTTATTTATTTTACTTTGTTTTACCGTTATGCTTATGTCGCCTATATGTATGTCTAGTTTTTGTTGTTTTTTACTTAGACGCAAATTTAATTACTAATTAATCCATTAAAATTGCAACCGAAATTTTCGCCATCACTCACTTAACTCAGTCCCAAATGAAAACAATTCCGATCCGACCTGGTAAAGCCAAGTCGAGACCTAAACATACAACTCGTTTGCGGAAATGTTCGCTTCGCTTGCCCAGCCTTGGCCCACAACCTCAATATTTGCTCGTAAATGTCCGTTGTTGTTGTTGCTGTTATTATTAATTTGAATACTGGTGTGCATGCATGCATTAGGGTGTGCCTTAGTTGCAAGGAATTTTTCGTTTAAAAAAAATTTAAATGCAATGGAACTATTTTAGTGCAGCCTATTTCACTCGATTTTTTTGATTCCAATATTTTGGATTAAAAATTTCAATTTTTACTTCCAATTTTGGGAACACAATTTTTGCGAATTTAGTTTTTACTCCCCAAAAAAAAATTCTGAATTAAAAATTGAGAATATGTTTTTTAATTTAATTGGAGTAACAAATCAAAAAGTTGTTTTCAAATTAAAAACTGAAATGAAAAGCGATTTAAAGGAAGGACTTTTATATTTATATAATTTAAAGCAATTAAATATAAATAAGAAAGAAAGAGCTAAGCTATGGCTAAATTTTATTAAAAATAAGCTTTTCTTTGCGAAAGATAACTAAAATGGTAGATTGCGAACGCAAATAAATGTAAATTCTAAAAAAATTCTTTTTTAAATTCTTTATTATAACTTTGGTATTAATTTTTGTTTTTATTTCATTATTTGGGATTAAAAATTAGAAAATTATTTTTAATTAAGATTTTCGGGATTGTAAAATAAAAAAAACATTATTTAAATGTGTATTTAATTATTTTTTTTAATGGAATTATTTTCAACCTTGCTTATACCGAAAACTTTTTAAATTACTTTTGTAAATTTCAGTCAAATATTAAATTAAATTAAATTAACTTTCGAATCAAGTTGTAGAAAAGGGCTCCGATTTTTGCTATACGAATGCATTACTTATACGAAACTAAATGAAAATATCATTAAAAAAATAGTTTGACATACATTTTCTATCACTGCTGAAGATATAATTAGGTCCAAAGAGATGTTTTTAACTTCTATTAATTAGAACATAACCTCTAATTTACATTTAATATTAACTATAGCTATCTGGAGTATCTTTGAAATACTCGTGTCATCAATAAAATAAAAAAGTTTACACATTATAGAACAAAAAATTTTAAAAATCTTGTACGTGACCTAAAATCTATAAAAATCACAAAACTAAGGCACACTCTAGCATACACACTTGGATTGGCTTCTTTGTTAGCTCGGCCGATTTATTGCGCATCAAATGCCCGTGTGACGCTTTGCGATTTTGCTTTACAATTCAATTTCGATATTTGTGTAAAAGTGGCTAGCTAAATAACATTTATTATTTTTTTTAAGAGTTAGACTAATGTTGCTTAATTCATTCTGCTTACACGCTAATATTATTTACTATTCAATTTAATTTTTTCCTTCGAGATTCATACATTTTAAAGTTGCTAAACATACGTGTGTGTATATAAGTTCGAATGTATGTGTATGTACATGTTCGAATGTATGTGTTTGTTTGCATGCTGTGTGTTCGTTTATGGGGTTATATGCGTGAGTTTCAAAATATCGATTTTTTTGCATATAGTATATCGAATATACATATAAATATTTGAGAATTATTTTCGAAAATTATAAGTTGATCCGGCTAATAGTTTCGGAGACAAGAACTATTTGTAAGCATTCATTAACTTAGTGTAATTGGCCTCCAATCATTGTTTTCGAAACGCTGTTTTCAGCGTGGGTGAGTAAAATTTCTCCGGCTAGACCGATCGGCTTGAAATTTTCACACGACCTTCTTAAATATCTGTCAAGTTATCAAGAAAAATATTTTTTATAATAATTTCGATTTTTGAAGCCACTCTGTAGTGTAAATTTTTTTCACTAGAAGCTACTTTGTTTTTGGAAGTCGCCATTATGTCAAAAATCTAAGTTTTGACAGGTTCTTCGATTAATGCCTGTATTCATCTATTGCAACACTATTTTTTGTTTGGTTTTGGATTTGATATAATTTGAAGCACAAAAATTTTCGTCACCGCCAAACGGTTATTTTCGGCTTCCTGGAGAGTGGCTATAGGACCAAGGAAATCCAAAATTTTTACAAATTAATTCATCTTCGATTATTAAAGTACATTCTACTACAGTAAAGGTACATTTTTTTATTTATTTATTAAATTTCTGATTTGCAAGTGGATATAACCCCTTAATGTTAGCATTAGTGTGACTGTCTTCAAGTTGTCTAAATATGCTTGTTGTAAGGACTACTATTTAAAAGTAAAACACTAATATATATGTATGTATGTCTTTAAAAATGTATGTGTCTATATGTCTATACGAGTGTGTGTTTGTATGCATATGCATTAGCTAATATATATGTATGTTTATCTGCAGCGTTCGAGTATTAGCATATTTTGTATTCCATTAGTTTGTAGATAAACGCACGCTTCGTAACTGTTTTCAATTCATTAACAAAATTAATTTATTTTCAATAATTCAGTTTAATATCTAAATTTTTATCTGCCATCCGCATATCTAGATTATAAACGCTCTAGTGTGTGTTAAGTCGCTTGTTTGATTTACAATACAATTACATAAGTATATACTAAATTTAATTATTAAATAGTAAGCAGCGCATAACTACAAGTATATATATATATATGTATATATGTATTTACATACATGCCTGTGCATGTATGTTTGTATTTTGCTAGTTCCCTTTCTTTTAGTGTGTGTTCACTTAATAATTATTAAATTTATTGCATTGTCTTTTGTGTGAGTTTGCTTGTGCTGCATACTAGAATGTCTAATTTTTATACATACGTACATATGTGATATTAGCTAATTGTTTTTGTTATATTTAGTATCATTTATGGTAATTTCGTACGAGAGCTGAGACTTTTAAAAGCTAAATAGTTGGTGCGCACACATTTCATTGTCCAATGCGAAAACGTACATTATCCATGCCGTGGACTTTGCGTTTTAAACTGCTGCCGTCGGCCCAGGAGGAGTTGAGATACTCGTCGTCATCGTCTTGCTCAAGTTTCTGCAATGAAAAAAATATGAAACAAAACAATAAAAACTAAGAACTCACTAACACAATAATTTTATTTGCTATGCAGAAAATAGAGTACACTGGATAATTTACTTGGGTTTTTCAACATATACTACTATTTGTGTTAGATACATATGTATAAACATAAAAATGAAAGAGCATTTTATTAATTAAGAAAGTTTAATATTCCAAACTGTTCCTGAAACACATATGATCACTTAACGGTTGTTTCTATCACCTGAAACTAATCGAGTTAGATATAGGGTTAAACATATATAAATGATCAGGATTAATAGACGAGTTGAAATCCGACTGGGTGTCTGTCCGTTCGTCCGTCCGTCCAACTTCGCACCATAGGACAGTTGGTATTGTAGATGGGCCTAATCAGACAATTGCCACAAAATACTATTAAGCGAAAACCAACAAATAGCCATAACTAAGCATAAAATACAAGTTGTTATTTGGTGTAACGAATCGCATTAGGGAGGGACATTTGCAGTTTTAAATATTTTGAAAAATTGGACGTGGTCCCGCTTTTTTATAGGTTTAATTTACATATCTCCTCTATCTATAAGCTTAAGCTATAATAACCAAATTCACTCAAGACAAATATTTTTTGTACTTCTACCGACAGTATGAAAATGAATGAAAAAGGATTATAACCCCATACTCTCCCTATAACGGTTTTGTTAAAAACTAACAAAAGAGCGATAAATCAATAACTAAATGCGTCAGAGACATTAAATCTTATATCCGGGATGGTACAAGGGATCTTATAGGAGTCGATGTTAAAATTAGACGATGGGTGTGACACCGCCCGTTTTATTTCCATATGATTTTTACACTTTCCATTATACCAATCAAGCACCAAAGAATATATCGAGACAAAACTCTGCACAAATATTTGAGGTATACCATTTGAAGTCTTAAAATTCCAAAATTCGACCATAACTGTCCAAGCTTCTATGTACCGAATATGTGAACCCCAGTGCCTATAGTTGACTTTGTACCGAAAATATCGGACAATGTGTGAGATATATAATTGAACTTCGGAGAGAATCCTTTCCTGCTAATAGTATGTCTGTATGTCAAAAATGGATTAAATCGGGCCAATAATTTTCTTAGTCCCCATATACCTAATATAAATACCCAATACTTCCCTTAGTCCCCCAATATCTAATATAGAGATTTTCGAACTTCCGGGTGATTTTATATCGCATATATCGTCCAATATGTAAATTATCTCAATGAAAATGAGAGAACGTATATAGTTGTGTATATTTGTGCCTAAAATGGATAAAATTTGGGCGACAACTTAATCTACAATTGCTCCCATATAACTAATATCAGGATTTTCGAATATCTGGCTGACTTTACTCCGTATGATTGGTACCTTAGTGACACGCGGGAAATATAATTTATTGAAATTAAGCGGACAAATTCTTCTATACCTTGGTCTAAACCTCATATCCCTAATAGAGTACATTCCGATCCTCTGGTTGACGTTTTCCATATTAACTCAATATATATTAAATTTAGCCTCTTCGGTAGAGTTGAAATCGCATGTATCTCGTTTGAAGATATTTTTAATATAATTTTAGCTGACGCGAATTAAAATATAGCAATAAAACTAAATTTGATTGTAATTTTTTCACGATTTCATCGAATATTGGACTTTTAATAATTTCGCAACAAATATTTTTTCATTTTAACGGAATAAAACTCCACTTGCTTCCTGATAAGTGTTAGAAAAGAGTAAATATTAATGTAGGTAAATGGATAGGAATAGGTTACTCATACGATCTGTTCAACTACAGACATTTTCGTTACCTCAAATTTTGCTGTCTCTGGTATTTTATGCATGGCGGTGCTGGATTGTTTATAATTGTTGGATAAAATATTTTTTAATTTAAAAATTGGAGTAAGAAAGAAAAAAATTAATTTGTTCCAAACAGACGGATTGAAAAGGGATAAAACAGGAAAGGTTTACATTTTTTTATCTGAAAACCTATAATAAAAAGTATTTAAATGTAAATGAGATAAAGGGTGTAAAAAATATCGAAATTGTATTAAAAAGTAAGCTTTGCTTTTACAAAGATAATTCCAAAATTGTAGAACACGAAGAACGCAAGAGCGAAATGTTTAACATTCAAATATAAAATTATTTTAATTAAAAACTTGGGATTAAAATTTGTATAACCTGAACAGGGTATATTAGGTTTACCACGATATTTTTAACACCCAAAAAGAAACGTGGGGGACCTTATAAAAAATATATATAAATGATCAGCATGACTAGCTGAGTCGATTTGGCCATGTCTGTTTGTCTATATAGTCCCTCAGTTTTTGCGGTTTCGATTTGAAGTTTTGCACGTGTCCTTTTCTCCTCAAGAAGCTGCTCATTTGCCGATATCGGGCTGCTATAGCATATAGCTAATACGATTGGAACCCAGTGCTTGTATGGAAAACTTTTTTATTTGACAAAATATCTTCACGACATTTGGCATTTTGGTTATTGTCTAAGAAAACGGTTCAATTTCCGAATTCATGTAAGGAATCTTTTATATAGGGTGCAACCGAAATTAACGGGTTTATTTTTTATTTTAGAATTCAGTATTTAGGATTAAAATTGTTATGCTTATTCTTTAATCCGCCTTTTTCGATTTGATCCAAATAACGAAATTTGAAAAATTAATTTTAATTCAGATTTTCGAGATTTCAAAATAAAAAGTGCTAATTTAAATGTTGGTGTGCTCATTGCAATCCTGCCTATTGGTCCCAAATATAAATATATTTAAAAATAGTAATTCCCAACGACAATTAGTAAAACATCAAATAATAAAAAAAAATTTCAATTTTTCGTTCAATATCCGCTTTTGAAGTTTAAACACTGTTGAATACTCTTATGGCTGAAAAATAGTTTCAGCCACAAAAAGTTAAACAATTCAACAGTTACAACTTGAAAGATACCAAAACCTCAGAGAGGATTATGTTTACAGTAATAGGCTTACTAAATTGCTCTATTTGAATACAATTCAACAATCCAATTAGAACAGTATAAATGTGTTTACATTCCACAACTACAACTATTACTAATGTAGTACTACGAATACACAAACACATGGATTTCTAGTTTAATATGGATTGCATTTAGTCAATGTCTAGGATACCGACTCGTTTGTGTCATTTGTTTTCAATACCCATCATTGCTCATTATGGATAAGCAGTGGATGGCAAACAAAAGAAGAGAACCCGTTAGGAAAAACTGAACTATGAGAACTTAGGGACTTGTTTAGCTTTGGCTTAATGAAGGTTAGTTTCTGACTAAATATACATAGCTCGTGAAAAATATATGTATACAAATATGACCGATAGATGCCATTCTTCGCATAAATTATATTGCGATTTCGAAAATGTTTGTTTATTTTTAGTTTTATTCTGATAGCTCTTTTGATGTCTGATTTGTATACAGTAAAGTGAAAGAATCATACGGAATTAAAAAAATTATTTTTAAAAAGAATTACCATTCATTATTGCCGTGTCTAAAGGAATATTGGTAATCAGCAGTTCCTGAGGATTTCATCTAAAGGTAGACGATGCCACGCCCATTGTCCAATTTTCACACCAGATCTTATAAAGCCCTTCCCTTCCCTCCTGGTTGTGAAATTTAATGCTTGTTGCTAATTTATTTAGTGAGTAATCGTACTTTCCGATTTTACTAATTTTCACAGAGTTTGAAGAGGTGATAAAATGATTTACATTAAAACATTTAGGCGGCGGAGCCCACATGTAGCACACTGGTTACTGCGATCTCCTGTACCAAATCACAGTTTTGCATCTTAATTTGCGGCTTAGTTATCGCATTTTAAAAGTTTGCGTTTAATGGTGTCAATGGCCAGGGTGCTAGGGAATATGTGTACCAAGTTTCATCAAGATATCTCAGTTTTTACTCAAGCTATCGCTTGCACGTTTAGGCGGACGGACGGACAGACAGTGACGGATGTCAACTCTTCTCGTCCTCCTGATCATATATACATATATATATGACTCTATCTCGAATAGTTTTAGGTGATACAAACAACCGTTAAGTGAACAAAACTATTATACTCTGTAGCAACATGTTGCAAGAGTATTAAAATTGTTGCCTACCATTAGGCTCCATTGCAGATAATATTATCGATGTCACATACCCAAACTTGATGTATAATGGTTATACTGTACATATTAATGTTGTAGAAAAAATATCGAAGCATTTTTAGTAGGTTTGATTAAAATAATAATTAACTGCAAATATTTTTTCCTTTAAAAATATTAAATATAAAAATTAAAAGAATATTAATCAAAATTTAAACTTTTTTTTAACATTAAAGTTGCTCTACTATAGGTATATTAAATTACGTTAATACAAATATTCTATGAATGAATTTTCAGCAAAGCGGCTTCATTTCAGTCTTAAAATAAGTTTCCCACTGGGGAAGCCACATTTTTTATAAATGTAACAATTACTAAATATATTTTGACTGGGCTCTACTGACCTAAATTGTAATGCATTTTTCGCCCCTTCGGAAATTGGCGTTGACACTTTGCACTTGTGTATTTACTCGTGTGCAAATAATGCTTGTCACATTTCCGTCGTGGCCATAGTCGCCACTTCTGTGACCATTGCTGTTATATTTGTTGATATTTTTCCGTACTTATTGTTGGCCACAATGTTAAGTGGTCTTACACAGCTTGCCCTTTGTGCAGGTGTGTGTATATGTGTGCACGTATGCATGTGGCTGTGTATGTGTGTGCGTAATGAGCAGAGCAAATGACCAAGAAAAATTCCGCTCTTTGCTCGACTTATAAATGAGATGCAATAAAAGATGGCCTTGGCTGGTATTCGAGAAGCCGTTTTGCCAGTTGCAGTTACATGTGTATTCGTATGTGTATGTGTTTAACTTTCATGTGTAAGTTAGGTTGAGATTTTCTTCAACCTGGTCGATATTTAGGAGTTTCGAATGTAATTGTTTTGTTCAACTTGCCACTGTTAAAGGTGTATAGGTATCATAGACTTATTGCTTTAGTTTGGTTTTTATTTTATTATCCGTTTGATTTGAGACTTTTTTTTGTGTTGTTCGCCTAAATGTAGGCAAATTTTATTTTATATATTTATTTTAGCATAGAGTAAAGGAGTCATTTATTTATGCAGACGTAAAATACTATACTACATTGCACAGTGGTTCGCTTGTATGGAAGGCGCGACCATAAACACTTTTAGATGAGATATCATATTGAAATCTTTACCAAAAATCTATAAAAATATGATAAATATATTATAAAAAAATTGGGCACATTGTACCACTATATCCTATAGCTTCCATAGTAACAGTCAGTAACGGATCGATCTATTTTTTTATTTATTTTTTATTTTAAGGGAAACTGGGCGTGGTTTTACTAACAATAATACAATACAAAAGTAAAATATATACTTTTAAGAATATTCGCATTGATTGATGGTACTCAAAGATGTTGTGATAACAGAAAAATAAACCAAAACCAACATCTTTATATACAATATTATATAATTAGAAAACGAACAAAAATTTAAAAAATAATTTTCATATTGTCTCATCAAGTAAATCTATAGTTGACTTTAGTTACGTTAATTTGTGTTTATAAGCAAGTTTTCGTTGCCCAGTAGTAAAGGAATCAGAGCTTAGAAGCAATTGGTTCACTCAATCTGTATTTGAAGCGACGCGTCAAAGTTTACGTGTATGTTGTAATCGGAACTTTTTTATATTATATCTTTAACCTTTGTCAGCTTCTTCAAAAAGCTCTCCAATCAGAACCAAGGAATGTTTTATATCTTCAAACCATGAAGTATAATTTGAAGCACCGATGGAGGGACTAAAAAGCAGGGATCTCCAAATTTTGCTGAACTAATCTTGTAACCTGCCGATATGGAGTGCAACAATATTGAGGCTCTACACATAAATTTTTATAACCGTAAGACATACACAAACATACTGAAAACGAAATGAATGGGGGTATCGCGGGGGGAATACAACTAAAACTTTACGTAAACATATTAACGACGCACATAAAATGCATAAAATATAAGGTAAACTAAGGTAGCAATTTAAGAATAACTACAACAAAAGTTAGTTTTTGTTAAATTTGTAACATAAATAAATACCTTTGACTTCAAAATCCATTCAAAAAAATTTACATTCGTAAACGTAATAACACGCCTGACCACTTTGAACTTCGATTTTGTTGTGAAATATTCACACTGCGTGCACCTGCTCTTAAAAAATTAATAAGTGATGAATACTTCAATGCTATTTTTAGAAAGTTTCGTTAGATTTACAGGAAAAACCAGTTTGACATTCAGAATTTTGAACATTTTATACACAATTTTTGCTTTTTTCTTAACATAAAACTTTTTATTTTTGGCCTGTGGGCGAAACCACTGTGCATTGGTAAGAAATATTAAAAAAAAATTTTAAAGAAGAGTGTAGCATGCCAATGCTTTACAATTTTCTATATATATATTTGGTTACTTATGAAAAAATCTAATTAATATTGCAATAATAAAATTCAAACCACCACAGAAAATTTATTATTCAACCAAATATAGTTGACAAAGACTGAATTTGCTCAAACAAACTTTTAATCAAGGGGTCCACTTGATTTTTGTTAAAAAACATCTAATATTTGAGGTGCTTTTTAGTAACAGTCAGTGGATTTTAGTGGAGGAACCCATCATACTTTTCAGAGACTGAAGAAAAGGTATACACAAAAGAGTTAATTTTTCTTGCACTCTTCTTTGACATTCTGATCATTTGGTCATGACTTGTGATTCAAACTTTGATAAAGATGGTAATATAAAATTAACTTTCACACTTTGGACTACAATTATTATGAGTAACTTAATACAAGTACTGAAGATGGACAAGAAAGTAGATCCTCTTTCAGACAATACAATCTGATTACAGATATAGTTTGGTGCAACAATTTTTTATGTTTGTGCGAAGTTTGATCTCCATACTTTATCAAGGAAATAAGTATTTGAGTGCCACAAAGCATTCAGTGAAAACTGTGAAGTCATTGAAAACTTGCCTCATGTGAGTCGTTCATCGACTCCTGTTAATGAAAATCGTCATGTGTGCATCGGAAAATGGTAGAGGTTCTCAACATTTATTATGGATTGACTCAATCATTTTGGTTAATATTTTGAGTACAAAGCGGGTCAATGCCTCATTCTTACGACAACATCTGAATTCTTTGCAAAAACGACGTCGGGAAAGATTGCAAAAATAAATGCCTAACATCGTAGCTAAGGATTCTGGTTTATGAATGTGACGTCGCAACTGTCCAACAAACCAGCTAATGGCGCTCCAAAAAGCCCAAAATTTAATTGAAAACTAATTTGTTAGTCCGGGTAATATTTGATCAGATAGTATATGCTTTGTTCATTTTTGATATTTAAAAACGTTTTTATCATACGGATATGCTACAGATAGATAAAAAAAAGAATTAACGTGTACTCTGTCACAGTGCATCATCCATCTAAAGCAATCTAACAGGTCAGAGAGACCATACTCCCTACTCGGAGATGTTACTCCTTTTTTAGGGAGTGCTATACAATCAAGAAGTTGGTGCCGGTGTTTCTGCATTCAGGACACAGAAGCGAAAGTATTTGTACAAGATTGTGCGCAAATTATGTAAAAACCTTTCGGCTCTGTTGTCTTAATTACCTGCAACCTTTTATCCAAGTAATACTTTTGACAATAAAGAAATAAAAATTCAGCCTGCGCCTGTCTCTCTTCACCCGTTCCTCTTTATGGGAGCACTTTATGGTTTGAAACCCCACAGTGAAAAAGAGTTCTGATTAAATAAGCCAAAAGGCAGGCCATTGAATGATCTAAGCTAAGTCATCTAGTAAGAAATTTCCCAATTGGTATCTGTATACTAGGGCCCAAATTAGATCGAACGGTTGTATGCTACCACTTCGTAAAATGGTGTTGCATTGAGTGCTGTCTAATTTACGCATATATAATCAAATTTTTCTATCAGAAAAATATAAAAACTGATATTTCCTCTTTTTTTGTCATCCTTTGTGATTTCCTCGTTTATAACAAGCGCCAGACAAGCGAGGTCACGAAAACATGTTGAAATGATGTATACGAAATCGCAACCAATATAAATAATGAGTATGAATTTGATTTCCGGATTTGTTTACTCTCACTTTGCAACGGAAAACCCACCGTCACCCTTTTCCAAAACTAAATACCAAAGAGGAAAAAATGCTTACGTCATTATGTCTAAGTAAATCTGCCGGCAAAATTAATGGATTTATAATATAATATATAAATATTTATATGTTTGAAATATGTTATACGTATCACTGTATATATATATTATATGTATATTGTACATATAATATAAATATATGGAGACTATATTGATGAAAAGACAGCCCAAGGCCAATTTGATCATGTATAACAGGCATGTACGATACTCTAGTAGTGCTCATTTGTGTTGTATCAAGATGAGCCATTTTCATGATAAAATCTGGATTGACTAAATGAACGACAAAAACAAAAACACATTATGTTGGCTATGTGAGGAATAATGGATAAAGTAAATAGCGATAAGCATTATTAATTAACTTGTTGTGAGTCAAAAAAGTAATTTAAGTAATTTGTTAAATCGATGTAATGAACAGAAATATCAAATTATGATATACAAACAATGAATTTACTTATTTATTTGCATTAAGTGCGGGTGTATGTTGGTTATGTCTTGCCAATCAACCACGACCTCTACTTTACCAGTTTATATTGGTGATTTATGTCATATACCTTCGTTGTATATTTAAGAAAATTGCTGTCAATTCATACATAAATAAAACTCATAGTGTTTACCGTTAGATATTTCCTCTAGTTATACCTCAGAAAATAATACTAAATTAACGTTTTTTTCTAAAATTTTAACAATCAAGGTACCACATCACCTCAACTGGCAGTCACTAGTTCGTCATATAAAAGAGTTTATATACGCTAATATTCTTTATTCGTTGTTACACGAAAAAAATGTGAGCCACTGTGTACTTTGTACTTACCCCTGCACCGAGTTCGATGTCGACAGCACACCATTTTCCAATGAGTCGCGCGACATTTCGTCCGCCATTTGCACTTTAAGCTGATGACCGAACGAATTCATATCGGAATTGGGTGTCATTTGTGAACCGCCAGGCGATTGTGCCAAATATTGACCGGGCGTTGTGACCGAACCGCCCTGCGATATGGAGGTCGTCATGCCGGGACCACCATTCGGCAGTACCACATCCACGCAACTCTCACCCGTCGTCGAGTCCATATTGATGATCTGACTGCCGGCAGCATTGTTAGCCAACGCAGCGCCATCACTCTCGTCCACCTCACCCTCATCAATATCCATATCTTCGGCATTCTTATCGAGCGGCGCCGTTTCTTCATCCTCATTATAGATTTTGAAGTATGCATATGTCAGGTATATCACTGATATAATAAACGATGGTATTGGTATGGCCATCGAATAGATCAGATTCAATGTGTTCTGCCAATAATCCAAATCGCTTATCACCAAACTTGGATCAACTTTCGAATAATAGCATGGGAACTTAATCCCGATCTTCGTATAGCGTTTGAGCCAAATTGTACAATTAAGCATAGGCGGATAACCGCAACCCTTAACGTTGGGAAAGAGACGCGCGCCCACATAGAAATACATCGAGTTATTACCCATGAGACCCTCATTCAATTCGGAGATCTCATCGAAGGGATGCCGTTCCTCATTAAAGAGAATACTACCGGGTGCACCGCTTATATCATCGTCGAGCGGCTCCTCATCGACAAGATAGCCACTCGTGCCGTCACCAATGCCGGCACTCTCACCACCGAAACTGATCGTATTCAGTCGTACTTGCTCGTTTGTCGCCGACGCTGCCGCTGCAGCTGCCAGCGCCACGGAGGGACTGGACATTAATGCCGCCGCCGCCGGCACATTCACTTGATTCGCTTTGGCGGCATCATTCGTGGCCGCATCATAATCATAATCGCGTATGGCGCGCTCATAACGATCGGTACGCTTGACCGGCGGCAATTCACGTTCCGCCTCGGCCAAATTAATGTGATATTCAGTGAAATTGAATTCATCTGTGTAATTGTACAAATTCAGTCGATAATTGACGCGTATCTGCGTACAAGTGTAAATATCCTTTGTGCAGCCCTCGCGACATGACGCCCACGAGCAATTCTTGGCGCCGAAATATGTCTCCACATCGTAGGTTTCGCACAATGCGGGCACCTCTTCGAATTGCATAAAGATCGTCGTGAAGGCGGGCTCTATGACAAACGGCACGAGAAAGAGGAATGCAAACATGCTAAATGTGCCGAGTAGTATGAAGAAGGCAGTGGTGTAGAAGAGCATCTTCTCCTTGAAGGTGCGTTCTTCTTGTTCGTCACCCATTTTTCGCGTATTCTGTTTGCTGCTGTTGTTGTGTTGATATTAATTATTCTTTTTGTTGTTGCTGCTATTCGAGTGCTTTTGTTGTATTTTGCATTTACATATGTTTATTGAGCAAATGTATGAAAACTCCGCACCACGCGTAGCTGTTGTTGTTGTAAACGTCGAATCGATAATCGTTGCTAGCACCGCGCCGAAGTATTACGAAAAATTTGCGTGTATGTTTTCAAACAATTTTTGAAAATAATGGTATTTTTTTTAGCTTCCTTTAATTTTTTACTGGTTAGCGCCACAATTTCGAAATTTTACTTTAAGTTTCGCCAAATACCGTTAAAAATATTTTTTTTCTCTAAGATTTTTTAATTTTTTTCTAATTTTAATATTTTCTAATTTATTATATTTGTTTGATTTTTATTTTTTATTCAAAATAACTAATATTTGATTTAATGATTTATTGTTTTTTTAATTTTTTTATATTTTATTTGTAATATTTTTGTCACTAATTATTTAATTTAATTTTAAATTTTATTATATATTATTTTAATTATAACTTATTTTAATGTTTGCTGTAGTTCATTCGCTTTGCTAACCTCAGACATTCGAGTGTTTTTGCTTGTTCGTACGTCAAGCTGCTTTTTTAACTGCGATTTAGTTTTCGTTTCGCTTTTTGATAAAATTTAATTATTTTAATATTAAATTTTTAATTTCAACTTTATTTTCTTTTTTAAATTAATTTCTATTAATTAATTATTATTTTTTGATTATTACATTTTTTTAATCCTTATTATTTTTAACTTTATTAACGTTAATTTTGTTTTAATTTTATTTATTTAATTTTTTTTATATAATTTTTATATTAATTTAGGTTTTAATTTTTTTTTAATATTTTCATTAATTTTTAATTTGTTTTAAACATTGTTTTTATTTACTAAATTAATTTTTTAAATAAAGTTACAGTGCAATTTTATATATATCACAGGGTAGTTGCATTCGCTCCTCCTCACTTCTGTTCACCACACGCTTGGCTCTCTTCTTTTATGACGCGACTCGATATATTTCTATAGATATTTATCTGTCGCTTGTGTCCTCTATATGCTTACACTTATTTGCTACTATATGTGTTTGCTTGGTGTGTAAGCTTGCTTTTGCTTCAGCGATTTCAAGTTGTTATTGGTATTAGTGTCATATACACATGTATATCTGCCAAATGACAAGCCACAATATTTGTATTTGTGCCACTACTTTTTGTATAAGCTTTTATTTTATTTTATTAATTTTTGCTCTTATTCTTGTTCTTTTTCGTTGTGGCTTGCACATGCGATGGAATGAACGCTTTAGTAGACAAACTGTCAGTTGAACTACAACGATTTATGCGGCGCATTTATTTGTGTGCTCTAGTTTGTTTGTTATTGCAGCAGTTATTTTTTTGCTGTTGTTGTAGTATTTAAAGCTGTTTCTTATAGCTTTTGTTGTTGTTGGAAATCAACTGACACTGTGTCGCCTAGCGTATTATTATGATTGCCACAACTGCTACGACTGTTTTGTTGTTGTTGTTGTTGTTGCGCCTGTCTGTCTGTAGCTTGCTCTGCGCTATGTCTTATTCTCGTGACAAAACGCTGTTTAACGCTAAAAGTTTCTTCGTTATGGATTCCGCTTTTATTTCATTTCATTCGCTTGTTAGTGTTTTTGGTTCTTTTGGCTTTCATGTGCAGCAGTATTCGTTGTGGCTGCTCGTTTGGCGCGCAAGTGGCAGGAGATGTAATGAAGTGAAATGAAATATTTTTGCATTGAAGATATAGAAAATTAACTTTTTTCACTTTTCACATTTTTTCGTGCTTCTTACAGCATTTTGTGTTGTTGTTGTTGTTTTGATGTGTAATTTGTTGCTCTGTTTTCGAGCTTGTGCCTAGCAACTTCACTTGATTTAAAATGCAGATTTGGGCTTTCTCTTTGCTTCAATTCTTCAATTTTGAAATTGTCTGTCTTTACTGGCTTCCGCAATGCAGTTCCGCTACAAAGTTTCACCTAAAATATTGAGCGTTTTCGTGAATTTGCAATTCGCTTGACTTATTTGTGCTTTGCGGCGTTCAATGTTTCTGTTCAAGTGAAATTTTCGGCTTTCCAAAAATTGTTTGCACTTATATAACTTCGTTTGCTCAACTCCACGCCACTCACTTGGTGCTTAGCAAGTCTCACTGGTGCGTCTTTTTGTCTTCTATTAAATTATTTTGTGCATATAATATTACATGCATATTTACTCTACTCGCTGTCTTCCAGCTATCATTCATATTCACTTAATTAAGTCTTAAGCTTTTTGCTCGTTAGGCGCTTCAGCTGGGAAACTCTAAGCCAATTGCCTACTCTAACGCTGACGACTCAACGAAAGGTAAAAGAAACCAACTCACAACCACCTTTGGCAGTTTTTGCTGGGCGCACGCAAGCACGCGCGTGAGTGTGATTTTAAATCTTGCTGCTTTACACCTTTTTAATGTTTTACTGTTACTCGCTACTGCTGTTTATGCTGGGTACTCGCTGGCAACCAACAATTAATTACCTTTCTGCGGCGTTACTCATACGCAGTGGTGGCCAACGCAATGTGGGCTGCTGCGCTCTCTCACTGCTCTGTCTTTACACACTTTATGCGAGTGTGTATGTTTGAGTTATAACTGAACATTCAATTAGCATCCCACGCAGCATATACACACGCTGGCAGCAGCTTGTGTGCTTGTGGGCGGCAATTAGTGTCTGGCGCAGTGTCGCATGTGTAAATGCGTAATTATTTTATAGCTTTGGGTATTTAAAAATTTTATACTTTAAGTATTTTATGTACACACACATTTGTATCTATATTTGCCGGGCAAACACGCACTGCTACTGTGTTCGGAGGCCTTCACCGTCTACCTTACTCGATCGTCCTGCCTTGAGGCGCTGTTTGACTATGTCCTCTGTGTCTCGCTGTTGTGAGTCTGCATCAAAAATTCATATGTTGATGACAAAGTTGACATTCGAGGCGTATGGAAATAACAAAAGTAACAACAACTACTAGTTCTTTGTGTAGTAGTATACAATGTCAGTTATTATCCAAAAACCCAGAATGCGTGTGCCTCAAAGTGGTCGCCTGTGTATGGACTGAGTCAGCATATTTATCTTGGTGTTGTTGTTGTTGATTACAGTTGTTGTTGGGTTATTCAATAATGAAGCAATCTATATCCGTGTCAATACGACCACTGACCAACACACCGTTATGTTTATATGTATATTAATATATATGTGTGTGGCTTGTTAGAAATGCATGTCTTCTCTTCACACACAGTTATTTAACCTTTTGGCGAGCAGTTTATTATAAATTTATGCGCATTACTTGTATGTACGTCATAAAAACTTATAGTTTAGTAACTTAAGTAAATTGTATTGCTATATTTAGTTGTAAAAACAAGACAAATGTTTGTATGTACTTGCGCTTTATTGCCGTGACTAATTTTAGAATTGAAGGCGTAGGAGCATTGCTTATAATTTATATTGAAATATTTTTCATTTTTTAGCTTAGGGTTTTTCTTTTTCACTTTTTCACAACGATTTTGGATTTTATTTAATCAATTTCTGTTGCCTTTGAATGTGGCAACAACAAAAATAAAAATAATTGAAAAAAAGCGAAAAAAATTCTATATCACTGGACGGACTTAATTGTGGCGTTGTTGTAGAGAAAGCGTTGATTTTGTTTTTGTGATATATAATGCTATTTCTTTGTATATAGGCGATATTTATTATTGTTGTAGTTTTGTAACAAGCAATTTGTTTCACAACAATTCGAACTGATCTGATCTGACTGACTCTCAGCTCGCTGCTAGCCGCGCGCTGGCGCTCGGCGTGGCTCGATATTTGTGTGTTTTACCAAAAGTTTCGCTTTGCTGGAGTTGTTGTTGAGGGGAGGCGGTGCGCTAACTGCTCTCTGCTGGCTGACTGGCTGGCTGGCTGTTCGTAAAAGTGCTGTACTTGGAAGTGTACTTGGTTGTTTTTATTGATTGTTGCAATAAATATTACGCTTTTATTTATTGCAGCTCAATAATTTGTTGTTATTGTGTTTGCATAGCGCCCTATTATGGCTGCTGCTATTCTATAATTTTTATTTCAGAAATGTGAAGTCTTAACTATCGCCACAACAAAACTGTTTAAGCTGGCAGTCGCCAACTCATGACCGACTTCACAGCTGGCGTTGATATATGCTAGCGTTTCTCTGTGTTTTTTTTTTCGCAGCTTAATTTTATTATTAATGTTTGCTGTCACTTAACGAGTTTGTAAAAGTTCGTTGTGGATTTCCTTCTTCAGTTTTGCACTATTAACACACTTTCTTGCCAAACTTTGCTTTGTTATTTATTTTCTTCTTTGTGGTGGCATAGTTTTTTCTCAAAGTTTTGTGTATGCTTTATAAACAACACATAATTTAGTTAGGTAATGTTTTAAAAACCCTGAACTGAAAGTAAAATTATATTCATTTCAATAATAAAATAAATTATTTTTTCCTCAAATTTTTTTTCGCTTAATTATTGCTGTTTATTATACATATCCATAGGTGATTTAAAGATCACTATTGCCATATATTGTTAAGCCGTTATGCTCTGTCAGATATTTTTAAACCTTTGAGGATAAGTCACTCTTGGCATGTAAACATTTCTTAAATACAAAATATATATTCGAATGCTATATACAGTCAATTCAAAGGGATCGAAATAAGTGTGTGCGAAAACTAAACGAAATAAAAAACTAGTAAACCGGGTCTAAGTCGTAAGAAGTTGTAAAGATTTTGAACAATATGCAGCAGTCTGCAAAAAAAATTTTATTTAACAAAAAAAATGTTGACTTTGGAAGCAACGAAGCTATAACTCCCTTTACAGGTGCATTTATTATAGCGTAGAAGGGTATAAAAAGATAATTTTCATGATTTTGATCGACTATTTTGTATGGCAGTGGTAATCTGATCTGACCAATATGTTCAGAAATTGTAGCGTCGCCTTAGGTAATAATCCATAACAAATTTCATGAAGATATATTTTCAAAAAAAAGAGTTTTCCATACAAGAACTTCGCTAAATTTGTATGTCAGCTATTTGCTATAGTAGTCCGATATCGGCGGTTTCGACACATGAGTAGCTTTATGGAGAAAAAAGGAATGTGCTAAAAATTTCAGATGGACTAGTTCGCGTATATACAGAGTATCCGACATTTGCTTCGGGGTATTAAAAACTTCGTGGCAAACTTAATATAACCCGTTAATAGTATAACAATAGGCTACGGATATATGTTATTCTTATTAGATAAAACTCCAAGATCACAAAGTAAGTCAGTCAGTACATACGTTTTATGGGCGCAAAAGAAGGATACTTGTATAGGCGATTTGACGATGTTGAAATACCAAAAATTCCTCTGAAATATATTTTTTTATTAAGCACGAGGACAACAACATATAGCTTTACTTCGATAAAGACATAAATGCAAGCCGGGCGCCTGAAAATGTGAATAGTGTTTATGATCCGGATCTTATGTATTGTATAACAGCCAATAATGCGGAATTTTAGTTTTGCCTCTTTTGAGCATTACATAAGCACTATTTCAATTGCTCATGAGCTCAACTTGAGATTTTTTAATCAGATTTTTAGTTGTATTGAGAGGGCGTTCTAGGCATTGCATATAACTAAGTTGATTAAGATTGACTAAACGATTTATAAGATACGAAACTTCATGTAAAAGTGGTGGGTACCAAAGTCTACTTTTTGAATTAAACTGTTCTTAAACCTTATATAAAGTACTAATGTTAACTTATGTTTATGGATATATTTTTTTGAAGAGTTTTGGTTTTGAAAAACCCCCTAATAAGGAATTTCACATTGGCAAAGAGGACGGTGTATGCAGTTCGATTTACCATCAAGATCTTCGAGAAAAAATAATTTATGGAGAATATACTTGTAATACCTGAAACCTCAGTATGTTAGTTTTAAAATTTCAAATCACTTATCATTTACTTTTCCAGCGTAATTACCCAACAACCTACCTATATTCTGGTTATGGCTTCTTTGTTCCTAAAAATAGTAAATTTCTTAATTTATTTTCTTAGAAATAGTAAACATCTTTCTATTGGTTTTGTTGTTATTGTATTAAAATTAATCACTTCGATATTTCCCATTGTTTCGTCATTGTTTTTCTCGCTGCGTTCAGTCACTTGAACACTCTCAATCGTCGCTTGCAATAAAATATAATGCTTCTCCTTGTTGTTGTTGTTTGTATTTGTATTTTTATACATATCAACCCACTCGAAATTTGAATAGCGCAATTTAACCCACATTGTTTGTTGTTGTAGCGTCTATTGTAGTCATTGCTGTGTAGTATTTTCAAGCATTTACTTCTTGTTGTTGTTACTGTAGTAATGCATTTTTTGTTGAACAGCACACATATACACACAGTCATATATTATGTATAGTAGTTGATATTTGATGCATTATATTCATGACCTGTATTGTTTATTAGCATTTGCTATTGTTTTTGTTTCAGTGTACTTGCTATTGTTAGCATACTTTAAGGAGTTTGTACCCTTTTATATTCCAAACATATTTATGGGTTAGTGCGATACTTATATGTTGTTGTAATCGTAGTTGTGAGACGTTGTTTCTTAGTTTCCCCACTGATTCTCTGTGTTTTGTTGCTTTCGTTTTTGTGCAGTTGTTTTGGTCGTTTCGGCTGGTTGCTTTCGCTTAACAATAAACATAAGCAATTAACACAGTGCTTTAATAATACTTGGCTACCGCCCTTAGCATAGACGAGATATTGGTATTCTAAATCGTATTCTTTCGTTTGAAGCAACCTGAAGCAGTGTTATGGGCTTGGCCAAGTACATACATATATGTATGTGGGTATATTAAAAATAAAGAGAAGTTATCTTTTCTCTTTGCCCGCAAGTAGTGTCAGGACGACGATGCCATAAAAAAAAATACAATGTGTCCGGCCTTCTGTTCTAAGTTGTTTTATTTCTTTACAAATATGGAGTCTAACAGTTGATGATTGATGCCTTCAGAATTTTGACGTTTAACGTAGAGAGTGAGAAAAATAAGGAAATGCTTTTCAGATGTCAAGTAAATTGGGGTGCAAATATGATAAAACCACTAATAAAGCTTGACGAATATCAAGGCGCAACTAGTTAGCACAGCGTAAAGTGCTTCAAGTTCCTTCAAGATCCTCCCCTCCTTTCCGAAGATTTCATAGAAGAAATCGCTTGTATTTGGGACTCGAAAAAACGTCATTCATGCCCATTAAAAATGTTACTGAGTGCAAAGTAAATAGAAACTTATAGATAGGCTTATAAATTCAGAGGGATATGAAAATTTAAATTTTCTGCGCTAACATTTTCATTGGACAAAATTTCGCTTTCAAATTGACTGTCCCTGAAAACTTTTTGAATTGTTTGAAAGCAAAAAGAGTGAACTAAAATTCTATATTCGGAATCATTTTTGACATTGAGATATATTTATAATTACGATATTCATCAACCTAAATGAAAGATCTTTGTTCACACTGCAGTAGTTCAGTAGGCTACACACGATGTCATTAGAAAAGGGGGATAAAACCACGACGCTATAAAGGTTAGCGGGAAGTACTGTAACAAGAAATTCTAATCTTCTTAATATTTTATTATACAGTACAATTGGAATCTCAACTTCGTGAAGTAGAATATTTCCTATGATTTAAAACTGAAGTCGCAATATATTACCATCCCTTAAATTCCAGAAGAAGAAAGAAAATTTGTTTATATAAAAAATATTATATATCTGTCGTATGTCAAATTTGATATATTTGGTAGAAATATTTGTTTCTGCTTTTTATATTAGGTAGACGTGATTGTTTTCTTTCTTCCTTTTAGCTTATATGATCGTGGAACACTTTAAGCCATTTTGCAACTATTTACATATTTACTTTTACATATTTACTATTATATCTTTTTTAACTTAATTGATTTCTACATGTTCTAAGAAAATTATTGCAAAATTTTTAAATCACATCTTAAAAATTGTGAAAGATACGCCACATCGTTCTTCCTCTTACTCTTGATATACTACGGACATAGGGAAAAAATTATGTTTATACCATTTTTACGCGAAAATAGTCAAAAATTTTTGCGGAGAAGCCAAATTGTGTTTCAAAATAAAGTTCCAATTTCCTGAAGATCCTACTCTATCTAGGATAAAAAAACCCAAAAATAAATCGCGAAAAAGTAATTTTGTTCGCCCTTTCCAGTTATTTCTCAACTTAACTTCAATAGAGTTACATATATCTGTGTATGTATAATGTCATACTATATAAGATTTGAGTGTTATTGTACATAATGATTATTTTAAAATACATAAAAAACTAAATCTGTTTCATGGCAGCGATTCATGTGATATAGAACACACTTAATTTTTTGGGGTTATTTCTTAATTTTTATTAAAAGAGATTATTATTAAATAGTTAGAACTAAGAATTGATCTTACACTTGAATGAGTAATAAATGAAAATAATGTTAAAAGAAAATAATTTGAAAATATTTACAAAAATAATTTATTTATTTTATATTAAAAATGTTCAAAGCACTCATGCATTTATAATGGATAATACTTTTTGTAGCGAGTTAGTGCACGACATACACTCATTTCGATCCTTATTGTTTTATTTTTGTTTTGAGAAACCGAAAATTAGTTGACTATCTTCGTTTTAGTTTTATGAATATTCACACTTTCTCCTACATTTTTCTTTAAACATATTTACTAGTTTATAAATACAATATATTTTCGGGATTCAGGATTATTTATTTGCTTTCTCTTTATTTCATTAACAATTGATTTTTTCTGCTTTTCGAAAATCATTTAAAAAATAAAGATGTAAAAGGAAAATGTTTGGTTGACACGGAAATATCAATGAAGGGGAGAACTACATTTTTTCTTGATTTGTAATTGATTTAGTTTGCACACCACTACTACTTTGAAGAACGAAGATACCCTTTTGCCTTTTGTGCACATACATATGTATGTACTTGTATTGGTATATAAGCAATAAATGTAGCAATAAATTCACCATTTTGCCACATGCTTGTATGATTTACAATTTTCTTAGCTCACATGACACACGCCACATGCACTACCTCAACAAATATATCGGTATGTGTGTGGCTATACCTTTCCACACCTTTTCACACGCACACATACACACGCAAAATACACTGTTTATATACTTTTACACATTTTTTCTAACACTGCTATGTATTCGCTCTGCCGCAGCCAATTGCTCTTTCGCTGCAGCGCACTGGGGTGTGTGTGTGTATGTGTTTGTGCTTGGCTTGCCGCTGCAACTCCGCAAGAATGAGTTTTGTGCCAAGCATGAATCGGCACAGGACAATTTTTATTAAATATTTATTACACTTTATGTATTATGCTTGTTGTTGTTGGCTTTTTGTTTTTCCACACTTTGTCTTTCTTGGTGTGTTTGTTTTTGGCTTTTTTTACATACATGCACTTTGCCAACATTCATCAGTCGATATATGGTGGGCGTTCCGGGTCACACACGCGTTCACATTTTTTGTTTTTGTATGCTATTTGCGTGACACACGGACACATTTACGCACGCAAATGTATTAACTTTTGTTGAAATCAAAATTTACAATAGATTCTCTGCAACTTCATTTTATTGCACTTTTTTGTTCCACTATTCACAAGCGGTGATGTTAACTATTTTACCGTTATTTGTTGTTTGCGAACTTCGCTTCACTTTGCGACTGAACTCGATTTATGTCTTATTTGTGCGCTAACATTTTCGCCTTTTATGTAATCCACTCATTCCTTGGTCCTCCATTGACGTTCGTTCGCACACTGACGACTCGCTGACTCACTGACTCACCGCTTGCCAAATATGGCACACCACTGACGTTTTTCAGGCGTACTCCGTTCGCCTGGCACCGTCCCCGTCACTACCACCGATTTTTATCGTTTTTTTTTTTTTTTTGTTGCTTTTGCATATATGTTTTTCCTCTTTAATTCAGCTGTTTACAAATGTCACTTTTTCACTCGGCGCACAAATGGCTGCACATAAACAACGGACTCGCATTGGCGTAATAAATATAGCTTTTCAATGTGTATGCTTGTGTGTGTGTGTGTGTATGTAAAATGTAAAGCGCAATCGAATTTAATCGAATTGTATGCGGCACTGCCAGTGCGACCGCCGTTGTCACCACTGTCGCTGCTGACTTTTAGACGCTGAATGTTACGAAACGGAAACCACAAGCGCCGAAGTATTTCGTTTCAGCGTGTTCGCTCGGCGCCAGCATCGTCTTGTGGCTCGACACACGCACGCCGCGACGTTGGCTTGATTTGACTTGACTTGAGTTGACTTGGCTTGGTGTGGCGCTTAAGCAGCCGCAACGGCAGCGGCAGTCACAAATATAAGCAGCACAACAAATAGTAGGGCAGGTGTTAGCAGCGGCTCAGAATCCAACTGCAAGAGTGGGCATTGACTGCTGTCGTCGTCCGACATGTTATCGTATTTTATTGTTTTTTTCTTTCTAGGATGCCTGTGTATTTGTGCTGCCTGCACTACACGCTTGTTTGCGTTTTTTCCCAACTGTTTCTCCTTTTAATTATCCTGTTTTGAATATATTTTTGGGTTTTGGTTTCTTTGATGTTGTTATTGTACATTCAGTTCAATGTTAACGTCATAAAAACTACCAATTGTTGTTGTTAGTAATTGTGTGAACTCAAATGTTTGCGTGTATGTTATGTGAAGTGCTCCATTGTGAATTATGACGCCCTGCCGGAAAATTTGTTTCAACTGCGAGATAAATCATTTATATGAAATTGTTGAAAAGTGGCGTAGGTTGAGTAGATTTAGGTAAACTAAGCGGATTTTAGGTAAACACAGGGTTGATTTTTTTGTAATTCTTTTTGATATTCAGAAAGCATAACATCAAATTTATAAGAAGCAAAAGGAAAAAGTAAGTTCAGCCTATATATAATACCGTTCACAAATAAAAACTTTCCATATAAGTACTTGATTTTAATTTTGATCGGTCAGCTTGTATGACAGCTATATGCTTTATTTGTACAATTTGAGAATTTTATATAAATAAATATTATAGCGTTACTTTTGGTAATATTCTATGCCCAATTTTAGCATTGAAGATATCTTGTCGAATAAAAAAGTTTTTCATACAAAAACTTGATTTAGATCGATCGGTTTATATGACACCTATATGCTATAGTGATCCGATATCGGCTATTTTGACAAATGAACAGCTTTTCGGATAGAAAAGAACGTGTGGAAAATTTCATATGGATACCTATAAAACTGAGGGACTAATTCGCGTATATACAGACGGACATAGCCAAATCACCTCAGCTCGTCATGCTGACCATTTATGTATGTAATTTACAGGGTCTCCGCCATTTACTTTTGGATGTTACAAACTTCGTGGCAAACTTAATGCACCCTGTTGTTAATTAAATAAATGTAACTCATTTCAGTAGTCAGATGATGGGAAACTTAACGAATTCACTTTAAGCCACATTGACAACAAGCGCGTATAGTTAATTTTTCTCGTAGAGTAGTCATACACTTGCACACGTAACTACATATTGACCGGGCAATTATTTCTGTTATTGTTGAGGGGTAAACACACACACATACGCACACACAGAGTTGTGTCCATTAAATTTGATTCGCATGCTTAAAATATTTTCTATATTTTTTCGTTTTTAATTTCATATTTCACACGATACTCCATTAAACACGTCCGCTGCGAGTCATACACTACGTGTACCTTGGCGTATAAGCGACATTCATATTCATATGTAATTTTTCAGCACTCATACGCCCTGTATTACATGCAAGCTTTTACGAGGGTAAGCCACATCTATTACTTCATATGTATATATGTATGTGTATATGCGTTCATTTGATTAATAATTTGCGCATAGAAGCATAGCTGTTCGTTCTTATATGACGAAAAGCAATTTTACGTGCTTGAATTTTACCCTTTCCCTTCGTTTTTACAATAGTTAACGATTTTCATATATTTTCTATTAACATTAGTGGCTTTCTGCGTCACTGCACTGCTGTCAAATTTACTCGTGGCAAATTTACATATATGCATTTTCATATTATTTTACGTTTTTCAAACCGAGAAGTTTATTTTGTGGTGCACATGTGTTTCTCGCTGGCTTTATCTTTAGCTTCTAATACTTCCTCTACGCAGTTTTGCATTTTTTTTTTCTTTTCACGTTTGATTCTCTTCAATGTCACTTTTATTTGCACATTTTTATTGCTTCGACTTTGTAAATATTTTATATACTAGCTACTCATATGTTGTAGAGTGCTGTGTGCGTGGGTATGTGTGTGTGTATGTGTATGCATTAAAACACATGCTTATGCCTCTATATATCCATATACATATATTATATATACTATATGGCATATCACGCTGCTATATATAGCGTGACATGTGTAGGCAATATAATCATACATAAGCATGAGTATGCACATAAACATGCACCCTCAGTTAGGTATATGTATGTATGCTTGAATGTGTGTCTTTTTGTATGCTGCTTGTTCTTTAGTCCTTCAAATAATAATACAACTCTTTCGCTTCCTACACTCTTTGCAGATATTATCGTCACACTGTTCGAGCGACGCAAAGATAATTCAGCCAACGCCAGACATCACTGCTTTTACCACTTTGTTACTAAATTTAATTTATAGAGCCATGCTACTTCGTTGGCTTCCTACTCACACCTGAGTCTACAATATATATGATACATATATATGGAATATTCAATTAGTTAGTTGCCTTTTAGCAGAGAATCACGTTTGCAAGCAATAATTTACTGAGTTACATATTATTTTGATTATTTGTTTTTTAGACTTTTCCATTTGCTTCTATACTCCTTTTTTCCGTTTAATACAATTTCATTTGTTCCATTTTTGCCGATTCCCTCGTTGCGACCTGATTATACTAGTCGTACAATGTACAATGTCTTCAGGTCGTGGTAGCGCTTAAGTGCAAAACCTTTTGCCACACACACTACGGCGGTCGGTGGCCATTTCAACGGACCACTCACTATACAATCACGGGCGCACGAAAAAAAAACGGAATATTCAAATGGCTGGCTTATGAGACTCTTCACAGTAAGGACTAACGCGCGACTAGAACGAGGCACTGCGTAATCGCCATTGCACTGGCCCAGGCTAAGGTATTTGATGAGAGTCAGTTAGTGTTCGTGGAGCTTATGAATGACTGAGAGTGTTACTGAGCAAGTGACTAGAGCTTTGATTGTGCAAATAAAATTCGGTGAAAACTGTAAGGGAGTTCAATTAAATTTACGACAGTTGGGGAGTAAGTGAAGAGAGCTTTAAACAATTGCTCTCCTGTGCAACTAATACGCTTCACTGAGAGCTACTGTCATGAGCTGTCAAACTATCGTTTTGAGCGGTTTATATATTTTGGGTCAATACTTTCATTCTCTCGAAACAAATGTCAAAGTGACAGTTATAAATAAAGGAATTCTTTCAACAAACAAGTAAATTTAAAAATATATTTTTTTTTGGTGTCCAGATTTCAAATGTAATATCATGAATTTAACTCAATGTATTGTAGATGACATGAAAGCTTTCGAATTTTCAATCTCATCATTTCTTGAGAAACTGGTTTCAACTCAATTTTTTTTTTATATTTCCACAAACATAGACAGAAGAGAGATTTGAAAATAGTCACGTACTCTATTAAATTACTATTGTATTTGATACATAACTTTGACAATTTCAGTTGTCAAAATCTTTAATTGTTTGTACTCTTTTGCTCATACATTTCCAATTTGCTGTAATAGAATTTAGGTATGACATTTACTTTATATTGCTAACTTATCGCTTAGGAACAGCTATAAGCATTCCTACTCACACTCTAGCGGCAACGGCAGTAAACATCGCTCAAAGCAACATTAACTACATTTTCCAACTGTCAAAATATAATTGTTTTACAATAACATTTCCATTTAATGATGTTTGTTTACCTTTATTAGTTCTCATGTACGCTCTCTACTCCATATGTCAAAATTGACATTTTCATTCATTATTGTCCGTGAGTTTTATGTCTCATTCATTGCATGTGCTCTCTTGATCTCTTTCAACTCAATGGGTATATAAAAATATAAGGAATGAGAGATGACTTCGACAACACTATTTCACTCCTCAGAAACCTAATATATTTATTGAATTATTTTTGGAAAAACTGGTTCTACGCGCCTCTCTAGTTTGGCACAGTTAGCATGTGCTTTTTAAACAATGTATGTACATCACCATGTGTGACGCTGCCTAAGCCTGGTCAATACGAAATGGTGAGAGAATGGTTTAGCTAAATATTTACTTTATGCTTCATTACCAATAACATTTGTTTAACAAAAAACAAAGGAGAAAAGGATCATTAATGATTTTTGATGTCTCTAAAATTAATTTCAACAAAAATTAATTTTCTTCTATATTAATTTTTAAACATGATATTCAGTAGTTTCCAAAAATATATTAGAAATAAGTTCCAACAAACATATGTCTTAAAAACACTAAATGAGGCACAAGGATGTTCTAGGGAAGGAATTTCATCTAAGACTTTGCCTTAGCATTCTATTAATATGAGCTTCTGGCTTTCTTATCTCATCTAAATAATAACGATCTTCCGGTTTGTCTTTCAGGTAGTCTAAGATGTCTTTAGACAATTAAGTTCCGATACTATACAAGTGGATATAAGCCAACTACTTCTTATATACTTATAGTATATTTCTTATTTCTTCTAGATTCAATCCATAATCATTTCCAAAAAAACCAAATATAGCCAAATAGCCTACGAGCGACTTCTGACCTATACTTTCGTGCATAAGAAATCAACCTACTCCAACCCATATGCATACGATATACTATGTAAGAGTTATAAGTTGAAAAACTTGCAACAACTCCAAATGACTCATTGATTGCTTGTACAAGAAACGAAAGCAATAAAAGAAGAAAACAGTTACTGGACGATGACGTAAAATTGTGCAAAAGGACATGCACCACCAGCTTTTAAACCAAACATTCACACTCTATTATTTATACGTACTCGACCCGCTCTTATTCTCATTGTGAAAACGCTCTCACTCGAAAATTAGACTTACAGCTTTACTTGAAATGGACAGTGCTCATTAATGAACTGCTCAAGTGAAAATGTAGCTCTCATTTCCTTCTATCCTTTCTCTCACGCTCTCCATTTTTATGGACTTACTCTCTTCTATTTCCTGCTCAAATGTTCATCCATCTTTACATTCCATTACACATGACTTTCGCAGGTAGGCAAGCCTCAACAACAAATAGGTGAAACCAAATGACAGCGCAATGTGGATGGCATTTCGTTTTAGTCAACACTTTTGGAAAAAGGACCTCTCAAAAATGGTGGAAAACAAGTGTCAGTCTGCTCGTTGCGCACAAGTCATGTTGTACGCTCTTTGCCCGTGTGTAAAAGAAAATTCTTGTTCGCTGTGTGACATTAAATATTTCAATATTATTGATATTTCTTGCTTGAGAAGTGTATAATACAACTTGAAAAATTATTTATTACACCGCATTGCAGCGAATATGGAATTAATTAATGTGTGATGTTATGTGTTGTGAAGTTAACAATAACAAAAATGGCCATAAATTATGTGGCCGAAGTGATTTCATAATAACAACTTGAGCGTCAAAAGGAGGCCATCAAGTATAAAAGGAAAAGTGTAGCAGTCGAAAAGCACATGTACCTGCACATAAGTACTAGTATTTGGAGTGTAGAAGTGTATAAAACATATATATATCTAATGAACTGCAGTTGAAAAACGTTTTGTAAACAGTGTAAGAATACTACACAGCAAAGTGCGGTTGGAGGGAAATTCGGAGGTCACACACCAGCAGGTTAGTGCACTTGAGCCAATGCAATGGCGTAGAACGAAGAAGATGCAAATGTTCATCTATTTATAACTCTAGGAAGCTTCTCGTACAAAAATAACGCTTTTTTGATTTCACTTTTTATTTAGTTATCTATTTATTTATTTTCTCCATACTAACTGACAAAATAATATCCTTGGTATGCATTCTCGGCCGCAAAGGCTATTATGGTAAATAAAAGCTGCAGCAGGAAATACCATATCGTCTAGCGGGCTGTTGAAATGCATTTCTATTTCCCCTTATGAATCACATATTTGAATACGATCACTCTAAAATTATGATTTTATTAAAGTTTTTCACAGTAGAGATCGCCATTCGATAACAAAGTCTTTGCTACAAGTATCTGCTGTTCGTATGCGGCTTAGAGCTTATAGAATACGCTAAATATTTATGATGAAATCAGGACGAAATTTCATTACAGCGAATAAAAAAACAAGATAATACTCCATCAGTTAGTTGAAGTCTTCGCTGTTATACATACGCATTGTATAGTCCTTCCTATTGTAGTCCTTAATTCACTCTATTAAAAAAACGCATGAAAGTTATGAAGTGATTAACACTTACTCACTGCTTTAAGATTTTAGCACGTCTGATTATAAATACTACTCAGTAAAATCAAGAAAAGTTGCTTATAAACTAAATTTTTTTTTGTTTTATTTAAAATTATAATCGTAACGCTGCTAAAAGTTTGCCTTTTGTACTCTGATTTTTTTTAGGGATCATAGCCATCGAGATGATATGCGACAGGACTTTATTTCTTAGTTGATATATTACCTAAGGTCAAATCAGATCCACCATATTATTACATTTTCAGTTAATTTTTATAATATTTTTATTGCTGTTAGAATATGTATATATTGCAGACCATGCCACAACCCCATATGATTCGTCCGCTTGTAGTCGAATTTTGAATTTAAATTATTTGTATCATAGTAAAATATTATATTAAGAACTTATTATACTAAAATTAATACTTGCTTTAGTCGAATGTAGTATATTAGTAATTATTTTTACCCACCCTCTAATTAACTGAAGTCTTCGCAGTTTCACATACACCGTGGTGTCCTTAACTCCCTCTAATAAACTTACTAGTGTATGAAAGATATGATGTGATCTTTTCACTGCGCTTTTTCAAGTGACTAATGAGAGGTGATATCCCATATTTAAATAAGATTTCATTTTATCACGAATGATTCGAAAGCTCGGCTGGGTTCACTTTTAATACTACTCAATGAAATTAAAAGAAGTTGCTTATAAATAAAATTTTTTCGTTGTGAAATTCTGTGTCTCGTGTGGTCGTGTTTTAATACTACAGGTTTTTATTTATCAATCGGCTTATTAATTATGATAAAATCTTATCAACCTTCCGGTAGTCTTTATTACTTTTCCAATTAAATTATATATGTTTATCAAAGTCAAAAAATAAAAATAAATTTGAAATAGTAAATTTCCTCTAGCCAACTTCTGCTTATACACTCCTTCAAGTAACTTTTCTAAGAATAATAGTAATAAATAATTTTTTATTTATTCTATTGGTATAAAGTATACAAATATAATGTTAGCACTGGCTGCCAGGGCCTACGGCTCAAATAGTAATAACTATTACCAGTAATTTCTTTTCCACGCCGCTAAGCCAAACAAAATATTGCCTTATCACAATTCCGATGTTATAACATTTACCTACCATAAATAGAATTGCATATGGGAGCATAGATAGTTTTTGTATAACAAATTTCAAAAGTTCATTATTTGCAAAAAAAATAAAGGCATTGTTCTTATGAAATAGTCTCTAATACAAGTATAGTTTGCTGAAGAATAAAGTTGACACTGGCTGGGGAAAAGGAGTACTTAGTTTATTTTGGGTTATATGGGGGATAATGCGATAGGATAGCTCAACTCAAACTCAACTCAATAATGCTCTCTCTCTCCAGAAATATATGTTGGGCATGTATATTGATATGAAATAACAATAGCTTACTGCATATAGCGTAAGAGAGGAAACTAACTGCTTATTCCAAGTGATAAATTTGATATCCTTATTGTCGCATGTAACGTCACTTGCAAATAGTTTAACATCTTATCAAATTTGAGTCGATCTAGTCCTTGTAAGCCCGTAACCAATACAAATAATTTCCTAGATTCTTACAACCTTTTTTATGTTGAGGTCAAGTTTGATGTAACATAAGGACAATAATGTTAGTTTAACATGGAAAAATAAATTAAGCAACGAGTTTGCTTAAAATTTTGTGTTTCCAATGGAATCACCGTTACGGAATCATTGAAAATATTGTAGACGTGTTTTGGAGTATCTACTTTATTACGAACATAAGTATTTGAGTAGCACAAAGCATTCAGAGAAGAACGTGAAGCTATCGAAAACTTTTGCTACTATCATCAGATAGTGAACAGATTCAGGATTAACATCAATTCCTTGATATGCCATTTTCGGAGCTAACCTTTAGTGACTATTTAAAACGATAAGTACGTTACCCGCGCATATTATGGTAAGTCGCACAAGGCGTCTCGTGAAAATAATTGGATATGCTAATTACTCATCACGCGAGCCTTTTAACATGACACTTTTTTAGGCTTGCCGCTACATCGATACTTACTCCTGGCTAAACAGGCTCATTAGCGAGATTTACAAAACAAAAAACTAATCTTACAATCCCCAGTGTTTTGTAGCTCCTAATTTATAAAATATAAATTTATGTCAATAGCAACAACAATATAATTGAGTTCAATATTAATGCAACTAATAAGTGTACATCTCACAAAGCACAAAGCACAATTGTCGAAAAAGAACAAAGCATGATTTGTGCTCGTATTTGTAATGTGTGTGCGTCGACCCAATAAAAACACACCCCAGAAACACATATTGAGTCAAATGCATCAACACAGCATATGTAGAATGTAGGGTGTACAAGTGGCGGTGAAGAGCGGCAACACTACAAGCGAGGCAGAGGATGACAGATGGATTTTATTGCTAAATGTCATGCAATGCCGGGGCGGTGAAAGTTGCGAAAGTGGCAAAAAAGCAAAAGTACATGGCTATGAACGTGAGACAGGCAGCGCCAAGTTGGCCGTAAGATGAATGGAAAAGTAAGCTCGAAGCACAGTGAGTGAGGTCGAGAAGCAGCGCAATGGGCATAATGTCACCAGCGTGAAGAATGTCAGGACCAAAAGTGCTGTCGCATAATGAGCAAAATAACTAGAGAAAATAATAATAAAACAAGAGCTAAAAAAAACAATATTTCTCATCGATTTTTTGCTTATTTTGCTACTGCAAATGCAGCGCATGCGCATGCGTGATAGCTTTGTGTATTTGTTTTTGTTGTCAGCAAAGCTTTCACAGCACTTTCATCACACACTGTGCTTATTATGCATACATGTGTGTATATATTCGTCTGCATGCGCTCACAGATTCTCCGAAATCTCAGCTCTCCAAGCGTTTTACGATGATTACTTTTCGACTTTGACTAACGGATAGGCATTGTGTCGGGTTGCCGTTTAAACATTTCGCAATACACACAACATACTCATATTGCCCGTGGCCGGAACGGTGCAACGGACGAGAGTATACGAAAAACGGTGCAAACTAAAAAAATTTTATAGTTCAACTAAAAACTAAACTAATCAACAGCAAACTAATATTTTCTTGCATTAATGCTATAAAAAAGTGTAATCCATTAGAGGGCGCTTGTGTGTGTATGTGTGCGTTTAATCGATAAATGAAAAAAGTGTGATTCGACAGAGATTGGCATGCTATTAACGCTGCCATACGTGGAGGTATGTGGAGTAATGTGTCAACAGCAGTACTTGCTTCGGTGCAGCTGTACGAAGTGCTCGAAGCGCTAGCAAATCTGGCAAATCTGTGGAACGGTACACCGCGATTTGAGGTTTTGTCTTTGACCTCCATTTTACAATATTGAATTTCTGGGTCCACTACGCAGCTGTGTGTCGGTGCGTAATTTCATTGTGTCAAAGTCGCCGCAATCCTTCAATGGCCTTTCATGCATGTGTGTATGTGTTTGTGCAGTCATTACTAAACTGATTAGCCACAAAAATTTACTGCTCAATTAAAATTTATGACAGACGAGCAGAGAAGACACAGCAGATTTAACGCCGCGCACGAAGCCTAAAATAGTCATCAGCTACGCCAACTAACTGCCCGAAAGCGGAAAAATCAATAATTGCAACATTTTTCACGAACATCAGAACGCCAATATGAGCGCGATTAAAAGTGAACGATAGTAAAATAAAAGTGAACGTGTGTGTTAGAGTGTCGAAAATCGTAGGAAGTAGAAGCAGTTGTATAATTTCGAAGAAAATTTGTGGTGTAGGTGCACGCGTGCTGCTTTGCGCGTTTGTGTGTATGTGTGTCTGGGTCAACCATATGCTGCAATCGATTTACATGGCCGCAGCAATAACACAAATTCATTGAGGCGCTCGTTTCGCTACAACAATAACATAACAACACCAACATATATGCATATATACACAGGTAGAAGTTTCACCACACCAATAACGACGACGACGACGCCTACGCGACCTGTCAACGACGAGTAGTTTGCAGAAATTTCCAGTGCTGGCAATCTTAAATTATACTAATAACAGCCACGAAAAGCTAAGCAGAAATAGAAATAGAAATATCAAACAACAAACAACAACAACTCAAACAAAACAAACTCTACAACAAATTTAACTGCCAAGCACTTAACAGTCGCACATCGCCGCAGCTGACGCAGCAACTTCAGCCGACCTCGCCGCCACAATGGGTAAGAAAAAGGTGCCGAGTGAGGACCTAATTGTACCGCCACAGGATCAGCGCATATGCGGCACTATTTGCATATGCCAAATGACGCTCGTGCTCAGCTCGGTGGCGCTGGTCTATCTAACGGTCGCCATTTACATGCCGTCGACGCGCGCCTTCAAGAGCGGCATCGATCCAACGCCCGTCATGTGCACCACCACGCGCGCCGTCAACAAGGACAACTGCGAATGGGGCTCGTGCGGCGAGTGGTGTCTGAGTAAGACGTCTGGCGCCTGCATACAAATCTACGTGAATCTACGTACCAATGGCACCAATCTTACCTTTCAGAATTGCACGAATTCAGCGAATAAGACATGCTACGGCATCGATCAGGACCGCGCCGATAAAGCGCGCTGCATAAATGATGAGTGCAAAAATTTAACGGGTACATTTAATTGTACCGAAGGTCAGTGCTTAAATATAACCGATGCGTTCGAGTGTGTTTTCAAGAATAGCGATTCGCCAGTAAAGTGTTCGGGACGGCGGGGGAAAATCAATTGTATGGACATAAACGGTTTATTTTCATGTTCTCGCGGCACGTGCCGCAAAATACGCACCCCCTACAATTGTGACCGTCGTTGTGTTGACATACCGACACGCAATAAGAATGTGGTGGTGTTGAGTGGCGATAAAGTGTATTTGTCGCAATGTCAAAATGCCATCAATGCAGAGACTAATGAGGAAGTGTGGAATGAATCCGCGGATAATGTTGTAATGGCCTCGTGTTATTTCATTAAAAACACATCGGATCGGGTGGAGGCGTTGGATTGCATTAACGGCTCAACGCTAGAACACAATATGCTCACGGATCTCACCAATTTCACGTATTTAAGTCATCTGCACATATCGGTTTCAGTGCCAACGCCGGAGATAGCGCCACCCGATTTCGATTTAACCATTTCGAATGAGTCGAAGCTCATGATCAATCTGGAGGGTTGCGTGAATACGCTAATGGATGAGTGCAAGGAGTTCTTGAAGGATTTTGGACGTGATGGCAGCGATCATAATGCACGCGCGCGCTTCCCTTGCTTCTACTCACCGTCAAAGAAGGAAATTGTCGTGGCACGCTTCGACTTGGAGGTTACCTATCGACAGTTTGTTATCGCCTCGGTTGTGCCGTCCGTCTTGTTTGTGGTGTCATGTCTGGTCTTGCTGCTCTGCCAGAAGACCGTCTATGTGGGTGATGATGCGAAAATGCGTTTTAAGGGTTGTGTGGACACGGACACGATATTGGCGAAAAATAATATTGGCTCACAAACAAACTTGGGCGATACTGGTGGAGGCGGTGGCGACGACGTAATGGCACTATGAGATCCGTCACGTAAGCATGCAAATGATTGTTGTTTTTTTTTGTTTTGCTCTTTAAGAGCCAAAAGCAATTATCATCTCACAACTTGTGTTCTTACACAAATTTGTTCAGCTTAAATCGATATGTAAATTGTAATGCTTATTTTACACTTGCAGCATACTTTCAGCTACATCAACGTGGATTGAGACCTGAAAGTTCGAATATTTATCCACATTTTTGAACATTTGTGCTGTTGTCATTGTCTGTAAGCGTCGTTTATGATGTAGGTTCGCAATGACCCTTTGTGAATAACGGCATTTAATTGTAGAAGCAACGCATACACGCATATTTAGTTGAATTCGATTTGTGTATATTGTTAGCTTTTTGTGTGAAAGCTTAGATCTTTCATAAAGTAAAGAACATATTTTCCTAAAACTATAATCGAAAGTATTCGACTTTTCATAATATTTTTGTATACTCGATTGTTTAGCTTTGTAAAAAAGCTTAGAGTTTTTAACCAGTTTAAATTCGAAACGTATATATTCCTTGTAGTATTAGTACATTTATATAAAAACTTTTAACTCTTTCCACATAATGCAAATTTTGTACAAAAGCTTAGAGATTTCATCAATTATAATTTTTTCTTGTCAGTATCCAAATAAAAGCTATGAAGCAAAGCCCAGTAGTAGTAGGCATAAAATCGGATAAGAATTCTACATTCAGCTCCTGTAGTCCTTGGTTAAATTTCAGCTATACACTTAATATAAACAAATATCGTTTTATAAAGTGAAAGCTTTTTTTTCATAAAAATCACTTAATTCATTCATTCCAAAAGCAGTCTAAGTATTTTTAGTTAAGTGTGTTTAATTTTTTATATGATTTTTTATGAAAGCTTAAGAAAAAGAGCTTTCACAATAAATGCGATATTTAGATGTTTCAGTAGTGACTAAAACGACGGTTTAATGTTATATTAAATATTCAGCTAAGTTTATATTTGTTACAAAGCTTTAAATTTTTATTTTGTGTGAAAGCTTTAAGCTCTCAATATGCATTTTCTGCGGAATTTTTTTGTGAACTATGAAATTTATTCAAATATTCTATTACTATGTCGGTGGTGTTATATTATTCCTCACCAAAAGTATTTTATTGGCTCTTTGAAATCTGTAAAAATTCAGTGGTACTCTTGTTTCTGAATAATAGATTCTGAGTGCGACTTCTCCGCCCTCTTGAGATATATAATGGGATATGATCATTATGTAAGCATAAAATCTTTTTTACTCCGACGTATACCATAATAGGTCTAGGGAGCCCATTTTTCTCTATACGACAACGCTACGCTTGTGAAAAACTTGGCTTGATCTCTAGTGGTGACATAGACAGATGGTGCAAAAAATTACTTAATCACTTCTGTCTTTACTATTCCGCTTATGCAATGTTGGGGCACCAGTACTCTTATTTATGCAACCATCCACAGGAATTACCTGGTATTGAAATTAGTTGACTCAACAGGTTTGTGGAGACGTCTCTACATTTGTGGATATATAGTGTATATGGGTTTAATTGTTTCCAAAAAGTACGGTATAAAAAAAGAATATGTCTGAAATTATCTAAGTTTAGTCCCAAATCGCAAATCAGTCGTAACTAACCTCACCTTATTTATAAAATTTTTAATACCTTATAACGCCCCATCAATTAGTTCGCCCAACCAAACTTTATATGTATATTAAAACCGTTCAATATACCCTACCCCATTGATATTCTATCGAATTGGAATTAATTTTGAAAAATATAAAATTTAATTTTAGCAACTATTTTATAGACTTAGTTTATGTAAAGTCGGTAAATTTCTAACTCCCCCAGCAATTTTAAATATTTACTTAATTAGTTGTGAATATAAATAAATTTTTGATCTTAAATATTTTTTCTTAAACTTGGTTGGCACTATCAGTTGTATTTTCTCAATTTTCTAGGCATTCCTCTGCTCCAAGAAGACAGTCCCGTACATCAAGCCGGCGTGTTTGTCATGCAATAAAGCAGCAGACAGTCCAGTAGTAACAAACAACAACAACAACAACAACAACACAAGTTGTACAAAAGCACACTCACTTCACCAACTCAAATCAAAAAGAAACCAAGAAAATTTTACGTAAAAAATTTTAAATATTTTAATCAGCCCAAAAATAAAAACAAACAACAATTTCATTCAATTTCACTCCCGCAAAATGCGCTTGCAAGCATCAAATAAAAATATATTATAAATTAGTCAAATAATAATTATGTACCACAAACAAACCACAGAGAGCAAATAATTTATGCAAACCACAATCAATTGCGAGTAAAAAACACAAAAACAAAAAATTTAAAAAATAAAATTGCTGCAAACAAATTTTTGAATATATTCTCGAAAGCAAATATGCTGTATTTTAAATTAATATTTATGCGCACGAAAGAATTAAGAACAACAATTGACGGGACATAAAAGTCTTGAAAAACTTATTCATTCAGACAATATTAGATTTACAAAAACAAAAATAAAAAGAAAACAAAAACTTACCAAAATAAATTCAAAGATTTGTAAGTACTCAATTCAATGTTGTAACCCCAGCAAAAAGCAAAAAGCAAAAAAGCAAAGTACATTCCATTTATTGTTTAGAATATATGAAAAATATTTACAATTGTTTACTACAACTATGTTACAACAACAATGCAAGGCAAATATTTATGTGTTATTCCATTTGCATTATATGTATATTAGTTAAAGATCTATATTCAAGCGCTTATTGCACTAATTTCGTATAAACGGGCACTCAACACACTAATATATTACAACAGTAACTCACTTACACACACACATTTATACACCAGCAACTCACTTGTTATGGAAAGTCAAACGGTTTGGAGGGATGCGTGATCAAACAGATATATTCAAGCAAATTTTGGTACAAACAATAACAAAATATATGAAAAATTAACAATAACATACAAAGAGACGACAAACTAACCAAACAAATAAACGAACGTTAAACGAAGAAAACTAGCAAAAGAATAGATAAAAAAAAAGAAATTAAAGAAAAACGAACACAACAAACAGACTTGGGCCAGAAATAGAAAAAAAGACACAAATAGGCATGAAAAAAAGAAATTAGATAAATTATCGTTCAAATTAGTATGAAGTGTGTTTAGTGAATATCGAATATTAAATTAATTAACTTAAAAATAGAACAGAAACAAGTATCAAGTATCATAGAATTAAAAAAAAAAAAGAAAACTCCTGACATGTTACGAGAACCAAGAACTTGGACAAACTGAAAAGCAACTCTGTTAATAATACGTCAACAAACACACAAATAACTGAACCTATAAATAGCGATCATTAGTAGCGCACGAACAATCGAACCCACACACACAGACAGAAATCTACAAACGACCAATAGCTGCAGTCAAGACACAAACTGTGGAACGAACCACAGACACACACCAGCAGTCGAGTATAACGCAGCAAGATGAAGAAAAGTTCGACCGCTACGACAACAATGTCATTACCGACCAGTCCGACAATTTCGGCACACACTATAACCGGCAGTAAGCTAAGTTTAAGCAGCACAAAGACAGCGACTTCGGGGCGTTCGAGCCGTACGAGCCTGCAATCGCCACAGAGGAAGAAGAGCGATCTCGAATTGGAGTCGATACTAGAGAAGGCGAAATTTTACACATCGTTGTGCCTTGGTAAGTGTGATAAATGGAAAGGAGAAGTGATTTTTAGTTATTTCAAAAGCAATTATCAGATCTCTCACTATTATCTGGTATTTGATAGAATTATATGTATACTCGTACATAAATTGAAACTCCATTTTTACAGGAACCACTGCAATTCTGTCGGTTTTTGCATTCCTCTTTTTAATACCATTCGTCGTGGATCCAGCTATATCGACAATAATTGCAGATTATGATCCCGTACCAGTTACATGTATTGTCATTGATCATGTCTACGCGGAAGGCATAAGAAATTGTTCGTGGAGTTCATGCCGCGAGGGCTGCACGTCATCACTCACCAAGTAAGTATTATGTGTATATATGAGCGAATCGAGTCCGATTCTTACAACATTTAAAATACTCTTTAGTCAAAATAACCAGAAAAACTTACTAAAATCTGTTCTAGACCACATTATAAGTCTTAAAAATTCATTCCATCGAAAATTTACATAAAACATTTTTTTCGTACAAAACACTTTTTTGAAATCATCGATATTAAGTACCTGACGGCACAAAAGAAGTTGTAATGAACTAATTATTTTTTCTCGCAACTCCCAATATAAATTATATAATATTTTCTTCCTTCATTGTTCTCTCAGGTGCCATCAGTTGTACGTCAACTATACACGCATTCCATTCATCGAATGGGAGAAGAATCCACATGAGCTGGATAAGGTGCAATGGGATGTCAGTTATACGAAATTTCTCATCAATTCGGAAGGTTGCGGTTATCCACCCACAACGAATTGCAGTGTCTTTGCGCGCCAATATGGGTGAGTCATAAAAATATATTAAATTTCAGTAATTTTTAACTGTATAATTTGCATTTTTTTCTCAATTGTGTGATCTCGCTCTCTCTTTCAATAGCTATTCGCACATTGGCGAACCATTTCCCTGTTATTACAGTCGTGCCTACCCGGAAGTGGTGATCGGTCGCTACTCGTGGGAGAACAATTTGTATCATCTCGTGTTGTCGCTTATCATACCGAATGTTCTATTCGCCATTTCGATTGGTGTGCTCAGCTATTGGTACTGCCCCTGTTGCGACAAAGCATGCAACAAATCATCGCGGGTCTATGCAGAGAAATTTCCCTCGAAGGAAGAGTGAGTTTGAAAACCAACTTGTTAAATAATAATTAATCATCACAACCAACTACTTACTTACCTAACTACCTACTACATCATCAAACACACATACATATGCTCGTATTCCCTCAGTATGCATTACTACTAATTACATATTGTATCTTAAGTTGTTGTAATGGACGTTAATTACTATTTACAAAAACAAATGATGAAGAAGCAAATGAAGAATAAAAAGAAAATATATATTAATAATCATAGCTATATCAACTGTACCTGCATAAAAGAACTTTTGTAATTTGGAATGTTTTTTCGAAATTGATTACTGCATTCGTAAATGACTAGATACTCGTTGCATACATATATATTTATTTACATATTTTCATGTGTAGCAAACATAGACATATATTGATACATACCTACTTTATAAATATTTATATGCATAATTGTAGTAAATGCGGTTGTACCGTTAAGCATTCATATTTTTATCGATTAGTTACTTGAGTTTTATGCAAATTATCGTAATGTAATACAATATTTATAGTGAAGAATGGCATATCCTCCTAATACATACTTATATGATTGAGTATTTTGATTTATGAAGAAGTGGAAGTAAGCATGTACATACATATTTGAATCGGTCAAACGATTTTTAATGAAAAAATGTATTTATTGTAATTTTTTAAATTGAAATTGTGATTATTTTGCATGTTCTTAATTCTCCTACAAGTATATACAAGTATTTTCTTGTATAAGTATTTCCTACAATTTTATTGGCAAGCTAATTGACGTTATTTTTGTTGTATTTATGTTGTCAAAATTAACAAAAATTACATTTTTCCCTTTACTCCTTTCTACTTTCTCTTTTTTTCATACCTACTCTCTCTGAAATTACTCATTTTTTACTCGCTCCTAGTATGCTCGTTGTTGTCATTGACTTTAGTGAATTCATTTAGGACCGACTTTTAACTGACAAACAAAATCGAACTAAAAAACAAAAACAAAAACAAAGTTTACCAATAATGTATGTAATGACCGTTTACTATTAACAAATATTTACAGGATTGTTAACTGCATGAATTGCAAACCGGAGAAAACGTTATCCCTCAGTAATTTTTAAGTGAAATCTATGCAAGTGCCTATTGAAACCGTTTGATATGAATTTAAGTAACCGCTAAACGCAAAATAAAGCTTTAAAAAATATTATAAGTACAGAAAATTGCAAATTTATCGTATAAAAATAAATAGTTCCATATACTTTTTGGATTACTCGCGCACATTTTTTAACCCTTGCTAGCTAAATATTGAAATTTTAAACATAAACTACAAATTTAGAATATAGTACGGGTAGTCTAGTTAAATGGCACTTATTTGAAAAAGTAGCGCACACAAACTTATTAAAATAATTATTAGAAAACTTGTTCTTAAAAGTTATATTTGTGAGCGATAAATCCACATTTAGCAGTAGTTAGCATTTTTGAAGGATTTTTTGTTTATGTTTAACTTTATATTGACGAAGAGTCAAAATCTTCGCCAAGTCGTTATCCAATTGCGAAATCTTCGAGTTTAGGAAAGACTTTATCAGCTTTTTAATAAATTGATTGATTCGTAATCAGCTGATGCAATGACGTCACGTTAGCGTAACAGTTTTAGTAATAGCTTTTCGCTAAGGAAATTCTCTCGAAGCAATTTGTGTGTACTTTCTAACAACTTTTGAAAATATCTATTAAAATATTAATTAAATCTTAATAAAACTTTAACTTTCAATGCTTTGAGACTTTGCATTTTGGCTTTAAAAAAAAATAAAATTTAGAAAATAAACACTTCAGAGTAATGTACCTGTTGAATAGGGTAAACTCTATCAATAATTTTTATGAGAATATTTCGCAGTGTATCTTATTTTACTTTTATGTTTATGAAAAATGTTAAAAAATATTTTTATTTCATTAAGTTAAAATATTATAATGCATATTTTGTAATATTTTTTAATAATTTATTAAACAACAGTAATTAGAGTACTTTGAGAATTAAATGTTACGTGTAATAAATAGTATAAAAATTGATTTCGCAGCTTTTCATTTATTATGAAATAATTTATGTTCAAAGTCAAGTGGCAACTTCATTAAATAATCAAAAAATCTGCCACGAAGTTGGTAACATCTCGAAGGAAACGTCGAGACCCTATAAGATAGGTATGCGCATATATAAATAATCAGCGTGACGTGTTGAGTCGATTTAGCCATGTCTGTATGTCCGTCTGTATACGCGAACTACATAGTCCCCCGGTATTTTAAACACCGATTTGAAATTTTATACACGTTCTTTTCTTCTCAAGAAGCTGCTTCTCCACATATGGCTGCAATACAAGCTGACCGATCAAAATCAAGATAAAAATTTTATTATACCCTTTTATGCCATCAGAAATACACATGTGGAGGGTATTTTGTAACTTTGGTGCTAATGTGCGAAATAAGTGGACTTGATTCAGGCTTTTTCCAACTATGTATTAGTTCACGTAATAAGATAACAATCCTACCATTAATATTTGGATATGCATGGATAGTGCTCCACTATATGGAAATTTAAAAAATAAATAATGTTTAGTGATTTCGATTTTTTACAACTTTGGAATTTATTATATTCCAAAATTTGTTTTTAAAATTATTTTAGTTGAAAATTTACCTTTTTTGCAAAAATAAAATTGATCAAAATTTAAAATAAATTTTTAATGATATCCCCTTTTTAGTTTTTGAGTATTATAAAGCCAAAACTTGTTTTTTTAAATTCTGTTAAACGAAAAAATATATTTTTCGCAATACAAAAATTATTAATTGTTTAAATGTTGTTTTTTTTTTTTTGTATTTTAAACTAAAAACATTTTCGTAGTTGTCTGCCTGCGCGTAGTATTAATATTTCAAATCGCACTCTCTTTTTCGAACGACCATATATGTATTTTTGAGTTTCAGCATGTTTTAAAAGTACTTGTATAACTTAGATAGTAGAAACATTTCGTAAAATTTATTCCAGAAATCAGTAAATTCATTACTTGAATGTTACAAAACTGCATGCAAACCTGTAGACTTGTACGATTTGTCTGCCTCTCGTTTCAAAATACACGTGCAACAATTTTGCCTGATTTTCGTAAATAACCAAGCAGCCCAAAACACAAACACAACACAAAAGCAATAACGAAAAAAAAAACAATAAAAAAAGCAAAAGCACACACAATTTTTCATGCATTCATTCGATTTCCGTTGTAGAAAACTTCTGTGTCAAAGTGATGACGAAGATGATATGGAATACTAGTGAACTAGAGAGTCTAGTGAAAGGCTAGATATACTCGTAGCATTAGAAAAGCTGCTTACACAACAACAACAGCAAAAAATCGTACTCGTACTCGTATTCGTATTCGTAGAAGGAATACAATGTAGAAAATCGATAGCCACATTTTGTATTCGTACACAACAGTTACAAATAAATAATAATATTTACCTACTACGCTCATACACATAGTACTTATATACATATACATACATTATGTAGCTAGTTAAATATGGCGGTGTGTATGTACTTATACATACATATTTAGGCATCATTATAGCTAAACGCATTCGTGAGTGTACTGAAGCTATGTGCATACATATATATAGCAATATTTATATTAGGGTGTCCAAGTTGGTTTATTTTTTTTGCCAACATCTCTTGAAGTTTTAGTTTCTACCCTAAAAGTAAGGTTAAAATGTAAACAAGCTTTTTATCTCAATATAATATGTTATCTTCTAATGCTAAAACTTCTGCTCCACAAAAAAGGTCCGGATGCATTTGTCCATTAAAACATTGCTTTAGAAGTTATACGCAGTCAAAGCTATACATCAACTGTAAAGCGCGTTCATAGAAGTAATTTGTGCATTTTGTGTTGCTCATACAACATGGTGTACCGTATGAATACAGTACTTTTAATGCATAACTTTAAATATCGTGATTATAACTTTTAAAGAAATGCTAAAAAAATCAATTTGGAAAATAATGGACACCCCAATGTATATGTATGTATGTATGTTTGTCTACGCATTTGTATACATAACAGTATTCGCAATTTGCTAAGTAAATAATAAAAAATTGACAATTCGTACTGTTCTCCTCCTCCCCAATAGCGCTAAACACAAGAGCAAAGCAATAGTCTGCCGCAAATCCAAAAGTATTTATATAAGTATGTATGTATTATGCTTATTGCAAACTCCAGAGCAGTATTTGTGCTACTTATTTGTTAAAGCTTTTGGAATTATTTTCGAATTTGCAATTGCACTTGAAGTAAAATTTGATATGCAAATGCTAAAGCACGATTTGTAAAATAGAAAAACAAAATTTATATAAAAATTTATAAAATAAAATGAAATAAAATATTGTAGGGCTTGTTTTGCATTTATATTATTAATATAAAGTGTCATACAAATAAATATAAGCTAAGTACAACACACATATGTATGTTTGTAGCATAAGAGAGTACATATGTAAGTACGTCGACAGCTTTATTTGAAAAACAAAAAGAAAAACGAAAACAGCAATTCAAAATATATTCGTATATATGTATGTATTAAAATAGCAAATTACACACTTTTCTAATAAAAGTTTTGAATTTACGGAAGCTTTTTTTCGCGAGCGAAGGCAACAAAAGCAAGTGCATAATCGAAAAAATCTTTTTTTCTACTCAGCAAGCTCAGGTACCGAAAGCAAGTGCAAGCTCGAAAAAGGATTTTTTTGCACAGCAAGCAAAAGTACCGAAAGATTGTAAAAGCTCGAAAAAAGTTTTTTTCGCTCAGCAAGCGAAAATACCTAAAGCTGGTGAAAGCTCTGTTTCAAGTGGAAATGGTAGAAGTGAAAGCTGCACATTTCGTTGTAAACGGTTTTGCACTCAAATATATCAACTGCTGTTTAAGTTTATAAATGCAATTAAAATAGATATATTTTGTTGTACTCTATATTTTTGTTAGTAGAAAATGTTTTGCTGAAAATTATAAAAATTGAAATTATGTAACTATATGTTGAATTTGACTTAAAAAGGTTATTTATATATATATTGAAAGACAAGGATTGTGATAATAGTCATAATTATTATATGTTTTGTGTTCTCAGCGTGTTGTACACCCTAGAAAATCAGACTTTTTTATTGTTGAAAATGTTGTAAGTAATGTAGGAATGAAAGACATACGCCGATTTGCTGAGTGGGTGTTGCATATAAGTAAAACAGCAAATGAATTGAAAAATATGTACTTGTAAGGTTTGAATTGTAATGTAAATCGAATTTGGCTTAAAGAGTTACTTAAGTTTAGACTAGTCAAATATGTAGCATTACAGTTAAGGTAAAATGGTAAATATACTTATGTATCATACTGTGTTAAACAATAATACAAAATTAACGACACATACACATACCTAAAACAAATTTCAGTTTCAGCAAATGTGTAAGCAAATATTGTACGATTTTTATCTTCCCAAAAATGTACCTTTCGAAAAATATTTTGAAAATTAATTTTTTTTAACACTAAACAAGTACCTTCCAGAAACGATTTTGAAATATTTAATAATTTAAACAAAATTAATTTTATTAAACTTGTGCAAACGCTTTAAAATTCAATTGAATTGAAGCGCGCAAAAAATCATGAAAACATTGTATATATGAATATGTGCTTAAAAGGCTTTGCTAAAACTGTTTGAAAAATAAATTTTCATAACATAAACTTAATAGCAGCTTATTAAGCTAAAGAAAAAACTATAATTGCAATAAAGTGGTCCAATTTTGTTTTAGCTACCTGCTTTAAAAAGTAAAAGCTTTAATTTTTTACTACAAAGATTATAGAACTCGAGGTTATACCATTGTGCACATAATTATTTAATGGATTTTTTAAAGAATTTAGTTATGATAGAGCCGTGGTCTACCAGACAGGAATATAGTGATATTTTCTTTGCTCTCTGCGCTTTTTCTTCGTTTACTTCATTCTCTGATATAGCTTGAAAAGAAATATGAATAATAAACTCCTAGTTGCCTTCCTCTGTTTTGTCTCCCGTTACACTATGTACTTAGCTTAATTGGCCAGTTGTTGTCAGCATGATCAGTTGCGTTTTCCTGTATAAATTAGTAAATCAAGTAAAACTACAGATTTATGTGAGACTACAAAAAGGTCTGCATTGAGCTCTTATCTATATTTGATGAACATATTCGAGACTCGATCAATTTTACCCTATAGTTGAATAACCTAAATTATTTTTAAATACTTGTATATATAGAGAATTACCAAATTTTTACTCAAAAACTCGAAGACAATTCGAGTTATTCTGCTGGAAAAATTCGAGACTCGATCGATTCTATTTAAAAACTTCAAAATAGTTGATAGTGTATTACCTTAAAATATATTACCAGATTTTTACCCAAGAAACAATTGCAGTTATTCTGATGTGCATATTCGAGACTCGATCAATTTTACTGTTAACACCACTTACATTTAACAAGTACAAATTACTTTAAAATATATTTATAGAATTTTCAGATTTGTGCTAAAAACTCAGAAAAATTCCAGTCATGCTAATGAACAGTTCGAGCCTCGATTGATTTTATTCTACAGTTGAAAAACTTAAAATATTTTACTCAAAAAACTCGAAGACAATTCGAGTTATTCTGATGAAATATTTAGAGAATCGATCGGTGTATATATATTACTTTCAAATATATTTACAGAATTACAAAATGTTTATTCAAAAACTTGGAAATATTTCCAGTTATTCTGATAAACATATTCGAGACACAATCTATCTTAGCATTCAATAAATAATAAATAAATTATTTTAAAATACATTAAGAGAATTGGCAGACTTTTACTCCAGACTACATTATATCAACTTAAGCTATTTTAATATGTTGCGACAGATATAAAGGCCCTTAGACTATGGAGGTACAATACGGAAATAAATTTCTAATTTGATAAATATTTAAAACATTTTTATAACTGAAATGCAATAGAGCACAAACACTTTTCATTCGAATTGTTAAATTTGGAAAGAGTAATAATTGTGCACAAGATACAACCTTTAGCGAGTTCTGTATAAATATTCAAAGATTACAATACAAAATAGCAAACGAATCAAAACTCCTAATAAAAGCCCCTTCATTAACTGAAAACCACAGATGATGCATAAAATTCCATTATAGTTTTCAATTTGTCCTAATTGCAAGGATTTGCTGTATTAATTTATTTTTTAATGAAAATTAAATTGTACTGAATTTTTTATAATTTATGAACAGACTTTTTCCCAAAGACTTTAATAGCGTCGACGCTATTAATTCTTGCCTATAGTAAGCAAAAGCTAAATAAAAAATAACATTCACTTCAAAGCGTTTTGCAATACCTACCTGCATACTAACACAAATACAAATTGTAACAAATCGATACAGGATTATATTTACAAAATAAAAAAGTAAAAATAAAAATATTTTTCTTCAGCGCAAAATTGTAAATCTTCAAATAAAGATAATGGCAATCGCTAAATAAAATTCAAATAAAAAATACAAAATAAGTTTGTTTAACTGATTCATCCATTAAGGAAACTATTGTAATATGCGGACAAACATGAGAAAATGTGTAAGTATAATGGTTTTAATGATTTCAGTCTCTTTTATAAGTTTGAGCTCATATCGCAAAAGTTACGTATACGCCGCGTACCGCCAACGATATAATAATGAATGTTGCGTGCTTTTAACACTAATAAAACTATTGATTCTTGGCATATAATTATTGCACGAGAAATTTTATTTTGATTTTAGACATACACAGATATATTAAGTATTGGGCTTATACAAAATTATTGTGTTTATACTATAGATCGGGAATAAAAGTGTTTGTTGCTAAAATGGCTTGCATTTTATCTGCATCTTTATGGAACTTGGTACAGGAAATATTCATAAAAGTACAAATACTAAACATTATTTGGATGAAATGGTAAAATGACGCTCCATTGGAATTTCATTAATTATTTATTAAAGTTGGGATAACTGGTTTAGACTGTAAGGATCCCAGTTTGAAAGTTAAAATAAAGATGTATATTAAATTGCTGGAATATAGATCTATCTTATTTTTAAGATGATGAAATTCATCACAGGCTTTCTTCTAAAAATTGAAAATATCCATACACCGTCTGATCAAATTTGACCCGGACTGCCAAAAATAACTATATTTTCAACTATTTTACTATTGATTATCGTATTCTAAACAGGCTCATGAGCCAATACAAGCATGCTAACGCCTAATTAAATTTTCAACACACTTCTTATAAATCTCGGCTGGAATGTTCTTTACTGACTTCAGAGAATTTTGTTTTTTCATGGTAAAAATCGCGAGACGAATTTTTCACATCACTAATGACACATGGAGAACAAACTTCTCATGAACTTAAAAATTAATTTAAATATTTTCTCGATGTCCGGGTCAAACTTGATCAGTTGCTATAGCACAAAAGCATCCTTAAACATTTGGCATTTATCTCACTTTGTAAGCAAATCCCAAACAGCTAAAAATAGCACTCAAGTATCATGTTTTCTTTTTGTTTTTGCTTTTATACTTATTTACTTTTTAATTATTTAATTGAATGTGCAATTTGTCCTTAATCTGTCACTGGTGAAAAGTGAGAAAAGGTTGGCGCAAAGCGACGAGGACGGCGCCAACTCGCCATGACAACATTGTTAATTTATTTTCTTGATTGCTTGCCATCTACACACACATACGCACAACCATGGAAAGATATACGAAATAGTATTTGTGTGTGGCTGTGTGTGCATTGCCAACAATCTGCAAGGCAAAACTGTTTTACTATTTGTCTGTCTCTCAACTGTTTGCTCATTTCTTCACTTGCGCATCATTTGCAATACACCTTGTTTTTGTTGTCATTGCTGTAAAATTAATGTGACCTACAAATGTATAAATATTGCTTGCACAGAGCCAATCTACAAGTATACACATGCATATTCACATCAACTCGAACCCGACGCGGAAACAATGAAGCGGAAGAAGCAGAAGAAGAAGCAGAGTAACACAACTTCCCTAGCAAATGGCAAGCGCCAACAAACAATCAGCACACAAAGCACCATGGCACCAGTGCAATCTACTTAAAAGGCATATGATGCTGATGACTTCACTACTGCCAGACCAGAGACTGCAGTAACAATTACGTCTCTAAGTGGTTGTTATTGTTGGTGTAGCTCGAGTTGAGTGCCTGTAGTGTATGTGTGTGTGTGCGTGTGCAGTGTTGAATTTATGTTTAATTGCTTATATGGCTGCTTGCCTTTGAGATTTGCGCTTTCAACGCAATGAGATGCGACGCAAGTAACGCTGCAGAATTCAACTGAAAACAACAACAACAAAAGTAAAAAAAAAAGTAAAAGTAATAAAAAAACTAACAGCAGCGCTTAGCAAATACTTTGCATTCCGCGCACGTGTCGTATACTCTACATTCCATTTGGTTGAGAACAACTACAACAACAAGAAAGCAAGCAACGGCTGCCAACGCTGCAAGCGACTCGAGCAGTGTTTATTAGCGCTAAAAAAGGAAATTTACATGCGTCCTCAGTGTATACGTAATAGAAATGTTTATTTTATGAGTACAAAAAGTGAACTTACAACAACAACAACTAGCAAAAAGAAACACAATCATAACCAAGCAAATAGTGTTGACCAGTCCTGTTTACGCTGTTGACATTCAGTATTGACCTTACTACGACGTCGCCTCTCAAGTATCAAGAAATGCAAACAGTACGCTCTGTGGACGCAACACTGATCAAACAATCTCCTGCTGCGGATATGCATACGTTTCGGTAGTGTTGCCATTTTTACGCACAAATAGTAGTGAGTGGAATTTTTTAAAGTCTAATTTGGGAATGTATAAAAGAGCGCAATTTAAGTTTGTTAAGTTCTGAAAGAGTAAAATTTAAAATAGTTTGCAAGACTTCAATTTACTCCTAATTGCCAGATTGTCTACTTCCCGTAATCGATTGGGTGGTATACTAAACCATTAAAAGGTTGCCTCATAATGAATAATTTGTTGCCTGAATATGCACTATAGTAGGCAATGGGATATAGGCACCAACAAATATTTTTCGAGTGCAACTAACAGAAAAATTCATAATCGGTGATTCTCATTCACTCATCACTCTAAAAATTTGGTTCTTACAACTATTTGCTCTTCTTATGTCGAGAGAAGAAGCTCAATAGTGATCACGCAGGTTAAAATTATCATAACCGACTTAAGAAGTTAGGTCAATCTAGGATTTTTAAAATATCATTTTTTTTTTTTGGTTCACGGCACACTTTAGATACGGTGCTCACAGAGAGAGATACGTGTTAATCCACTTGAAATTTTAACTATAACTTCATATACATTTTATTCTATATTTTTTTTTGATATTATTGCAACTTCTTTTATAAAAAATGTATTGCCAATTTTTCGATTAAAAATTGAGCCTTCTTGTATAACACAGCCATTTAGTAAAAAATTTACGTCGCACAGGCTGTGGTGCATTCAAGGACGCAAAAATGGACCTGTAATTTGTGTGCTGCGGTAGATGATCTCCTTATCCTGAGACTAAGAAATTCGGTTCCTGCTCATTGCTAGGTCTTTTTAGGGCTCTAGACTGACCTAACACTTTAAGAACTTATATGATGTACTGCAATAGAATTCTTTTCATATATATTGTAGGGTTATTAATGATGAATTTGTATTGTTATATATTTTTATACACATACAGTAAAGTGGATATAGAACACCTCCAGACTTTATTGAAGTACAAATGTGTTAATTAAAATATGCGTTTTTTTTTTGTCATTCTTTTACCGAAAACAGCTTTGTTGCAAAATTTCGAAATTTGAATTTTAAATTTGATTTTTGAAGACGAATTTAATATTAATAACTTTGTTTAGCTTTTAAAATTAGTAAAAGCTTTTTTTTTTTTGCTTTCATTTATTAATAAATCTCACGGATATATTATGAGCATACCTAAATACTTGAAAATCATTCACAAATATAGTATTTGAAATATATTTTTGCATTCAAATTGTTAAATTTCAAACATTTTTAATCTAAAGTATACTTTTTTTCAACAAATAGTAATGTTTCAATTATATTCTCAGTTACTCTCAGTATACTTTAAGGCTCAATGTAACGACAATTATGCTATTACTTCTTTTTCTATTTCTACCACCTCACATTTACTCACAAAACTCACTCACATTCGCACCGACTTCCTTTTTGCTATTTTTATAGGCAACGCTGGCAATGTTAATGACATTGTGAGCTTTGCGGACGAAGCTTTTGCTTTTGCCTTTGCTAGTCAGCGAAAGCGCGCGCTCAAGCACACACACACACCGAAACACTGAAAAGTGAGCGCATATTTTAGAAAGTGTGTGTCCTTCTGCAGCTGATAACCAAACGTGCTCGTTGAAGCCAGAATTACGAGCGTTTAGTCTCATTTAGATACTCGTCGAAAGCGGTTGTGTGCGAGAACGGCGCGCTGCCATTTTCCTCAACCGACTCAGAACGCGAGCACAACAAACATACCTTTAGCCGAGTCAAACGAAGAACCAACAAAAAATTAATGTTGAATTAAATCACCCCACACTCAACTAACTGTATATTCATTAATGGTGCAAATACTTGTGGATTCGTGCGATTGCGAGGGAAATGCAAAGGAATTAGAAATAAATGAAAGTATAATACAAATATAAGTGGCGCATTTCGTTAAAAAGCGAGCAGTACGAAATGATGATGTTAATAAGCATGCAATAGCAGTGCTTAAATAAACGTTTATATGTGTTTGTATGAATATGTGCGTGTTTGCAACAGAAAAGAAATTAAATCGTGTCAAAAACTCAGACGCTAGTTGAAAGAAATTTACATACTCCAAATATTTCGCTCGCTTCACCTACCCACCTACACTACCTACATACAAACACAGCCCCCACCAACTTCGTGGAGTAGGAAGTAATACGCGTTGCCATACATAAATAAATAGCACAGAAACTGAGCAGCGAGCCAAACAGTTAGGCAGTCAGTCCGCCAATTGGGTTGTGCCTACCTGGGTCTGTGTGCCAGCGTGTGTGCGTATGTGTGGTTGAAGTTTGGTGGCCTCACCACACAACATAAACTCATCGAAGGACTAAATTTGGCATTTATATGAAAGAAATTTAATTAGAATTTTAATTATGCATTTGTGTATGCATTCTATTTCTATGTATCTGTGTTTGGTGAAAATTTAAAAAATGCTGCTGACTAATTGTCCAAGTGTGTGAGTGTTTGTAAATGACATCAACAAGTAACAAAACAGAAATTTTACAAGCGAAAAGCAAAAAGATGCTGTAAAGCAGGGAATAATGTGCATTTAGTAAAAAATAATATAAATAAAGTAATATATATGAACATATTTATATAGTAAAAGCCTGTTATAGCAATCATTTAATAGTGAATAGTCGGCCAAAGGCAGACAGCACACATACAAACAAAAATAATATATATAAAAAATATTGGCTACACACAAAGTCAATGTGAAAGGCCACCTGTGAGTCACAATAATAATAATAACAACAACAATAACGATTCATAAATATTTATACAAAGAAATCGTCATAAGACGACAACGCAGCCACCTACATACAAGCGCATAACATACATAAGTAAATAAATACACATTTAACCAGCGTGAGTAACCCAATCGGCGACTAACGCATATAGCAATTAAGAACCCACCTTATCGACTACGCGAACTGCCCCTACAGCCCACCTACGTATACAGTGTGTAATATCAACGCTTACGCCACAGCCTACACATGGGTCGCCGCAAAGATAAGCCGCGTCTCATACCGGAACAGGATAAGCGCATCTGTCGCGCCATTTGCCTCTGCCAATTGACCATGGTCTTGTCCTGTGTGTCCATCGTTTACCTGAGCGTTGCCATCTATTCGCCGTCACTTAAGTGAGTAATCAGTAGTAATTGCTTGCAATGCGACAGCGTGTGGCGTCGCACGTACGCAACTTCTTATTGAATCCATTCTTATATGTACCATATATGTATATATGTATGTATATATTTACAAATATTTTTATCATTGTGTAAGTCAAATAATCGTAATGAGTGGTTTGCTAACCATTTTTTTTTGCCAAATTAAAGCATTTTCAACGCGTCTTAGAAATAACTATGTTTCATTGATTGGATCCGAAATTTATCAATTTTTTTTTATTTCGAAGTCCCAGTGGAACATTTGAAGCCGATTTCCATATTAAAAATAATTCCATTTTTAGGATTGCATTGATTTGAATATACTTAACGGTTGATTACAAAAATACATAAATAAAATTAGTTTTTCGATATTAACAATATACACAAATATATCTGTTATAAGGGCTAGTAGATAGGAATTCATTATTATTGCACAAAACTGAAGGTTTTGCTTAGGTTATTTAGAATTATTCGATTTAGCTTCAAAATGACACTCTCACAAAAACTTTCGCCTCCATCGAATTTTTCACCAGCAAAATCATTCGCCATAGCCAGGAACAGATAATAGGCACTTGGTTCCAGGTCTGGACTATAAGAGGGAAGCACAAGAAACTCGCAACCAAGCTGTCGAAGTTTCTGGAGAGTCAATATCGATGTGCGTGGCCTGGCATTGTTTTGATGAAACACCATTTCTCGCCCATTGGTCGCTTCTGAGCGCTCCAAGTGTTGACAGTGCAGAGGCGAACTAAGAGTTTGGCCGTACGGAAGTAGCTCATAGTTAATGATTTCCAGCCTATCATATCAAACATATAGCAAAACCTTTCTGACCTTCAATCCTGGCTTGGCCAGTGTTTGCGCTGGCTTCCCGGGATTCAAACATGACTAGATTAAGGCGAAAGTGACTCACTTTTTATCACCAGTGGATCGCCTTTGTTGCGATTCAGCAGCTAGATTTGCAGAATTTCGGTTCATCAGGTTTTATTATGGCACCCATACACCGAGTTTTTTTTTGTATCGAACCCTATTTAACTAGTTCCAAATGGTTTTTGTACTTTGTTTAGTGGCTAAGCAATCGAAGTAGTGCTTGATGGTCGCAGCTGAAGATTTCTATTATTTTCGGTCATTTGCCTTCCAGATCATTTGCCTTCCCGGAACGGAATCGACAAAACCAAAACAGCGCGTGATTACGCAATATCAGAACCACAAACACTATTCACATCCTCTCCCGCCCGGCTTATGTTTATGGCTTTATCGAAGAAAAACTGTTAAATATGATATCTCTTTGTTGGTGTCCATGTTTGACGCTTCCTTAAATATGTTCTGCTGGACACAGGCCGATAGACAGATATCATGCGGACTACTGATTGAATTCATCGCAGTTGCCAAGCTTAGGAAGGCATTTTAATGACACATGACCAAACCGAAATTTATTTAACGAAATTAAGAAAGCAAATAACAGTGTATCTTTGTGCCCAAAATGGATAAAATGGGGCGAAAACTTGCCTTAGCCCCCATATATCTGATATTCATGATTTTGAAACGTCCGGCTGACTTTGCTATATGTATATGTTTATATTTATATATTTATAAAATTGCTTGAAATAATATCAGCCCTTCCATTTCTATGCCCACAATGTTTTTGGTATAATTTTCGCTGACAGGAAGTAAAATATAGTAACAACACAAAGTGAGTCAATGACCTTCAAAATAAGTTAATATGTTATCGAATTTGATTGTAATCCATTCACCATTTCATCGAACAATAAAGTTGAACCCTTTCGCTACATTTTTGCCAACACCTGAAGATATTTCCCCGGTTCTGATCCTTGCAAGTTGCAAGAGTCGAAATATTCGGTTATATTCGAACTCAGGTCTTCCTTACGGGTTTTTTATTGTTCATGGCATTTAAAGGTTTTATTTTTGAATATAATCTATTCTCAAACGAGTACATTAAATATTTTTTACGCTATACTTTCAGACATCTTCTTAAAATCTATTCTCTCGCTTTACAAAAAAAAAAAATTACATATTTCTGAATGTGATTGCCTTTCAAACTTCTACCAAATTTATTTTTCTTCTACATAAATATACGTACATACATATATACGATTTTTCGCACAGTGTGATTTAAACGTAATAATTATTTTTCTAATCTAATCAGTCACTTTTAACATCATATTTAACTTGCAGAGCATTCAAATCCGGTTTCGAACTCGACCCCGTTATGTGCCAAACGGTCGATCGCCAAATGCCCAATAACTGCCCGTGGGCCTCATGTGGCGAATGGTGTCTGACGCGCACAAGTGGGTTTTGTCCACAAATACATTCGGTGGTGCGACGTAACGGTACCGATATTCAACTCAATAATTGCACGCGAATCGCCAATACATCATGTGCCATGGTAAGTGCAGAAAATTCAATTTGGCTACTTTTTTTTTGGATAAGTGGACAAAATAGACACTAGAGTGTGAGATTGTGAGAGAGTGGAGATATATGTCTGTATGTGAGTGTTTATATGTGTTTGCTTTTGACACGTGCACAGTTTTGACATATACCCAAGTGCTAAAAAGTGGTTTTCGAGTATTCATCGATGCCATTGATGGCTATTTCCGTACACACGCATATATTTGTACTTGTTTGTATATATGAACTCATATAGTGCCGGAAATGGATGACAGTTGGGTATTTACGTAGAACGGATTCGATGAATTTGTGTGTCTATTTGACGTCATCAAGGAAAGTTAACAAACATTTCGTTCAATTTGGAGACTCTTGTGCTTCCGATGGTTCATTTAATTGCAATGCTCTTGAAAAAAATAACATTAGTCCTCCCTTTACGCCAAAAAAGTTTCAATAGTGAGGGTATAAATTTCAAGTTACGCCTAAGATGACAATTAAATGACTAAATTGTGACGACATTTATAATAAATAATTTATGAAGGTAAATTTGATTTGAATTTGATAAAAATGGGGTTCAAGGAAGGTCAAAAGTCGAATATTGATACCTTCAAACGGTATTGGGGTAGCAGTTGTATCCGGAAATATTTATTAGATTTTGTACACAAATTAGCTTAGAAGAGCTTATCATTTTACGTGCTTATGTACAAACATCCTTTTAGAGATTAATTTCGAAACTTCCTATATTAAAAGTATTAGAACTGTGTAAATATAAGAACTGAACCACTATATTTACACTTTTTCCATATTTAGACTAATTTTAATTAGTTATTGAACAATTTTACTAAATTAATAAATACAATAATTTGTATAATTCCTAAACAGATCGACATGAATCGTTTGAATAAATTCAACTGCAATAATGGTACAGTTTGTAATAATATTCGTGGCGTCTTCAACTGCTCCAATGGTAAGAAAGTCATATACATGTACAGAAACCCAGAATATATGTTAATTCTTTAAAATTACACACTAACATAATCAAATTCATATTTAAAAATATTTTTTTTTTCATTTTATAAAAGGTCACTGCAAAAACATGTCCGAATTCTTTTTGTGCCATCACAAACCCGATGGTCCAACCATTAACTCAGCAAAAGACAATACAAAATTGAATGGATTTTTCGAGTGTCACGGAGTACATTGTACGAAGATCAAGAAACCATTCACATGCGATCGTTACTGCACAAAGATTACAACGACATCGATCAATGTACTGTTGATGCATGTAAGTACATATATGATTAACGGTAATGTATTTTAATTTCTCAACAAAACTTATGATTACCCGAACTGTTTGTAGAGGTTATTCGAAACGAGAGAATTTTTACTGGAATTTCAGAATAAATTACGATCGAAAATAAGAGAGCATATACCGAATGAATCGTCTAAAAAACATAATAAATCTTTTAAAAGCAAAGGTTCTGCATTAAAAATGCTCGGAAAAATAGGTATGGAAAGTTTTGTACCCAGTCCTGTGATACCTGCCTTGCGTTGTTTTCGAGCAGTCAGTGTACCACTTAATAGTGCTCCCTTAGCTCAAACATGAAGTTATTCCAATCGGTCATTCTGCCAAGGGTAACTTTGAACTTTTTTGTGAAATTTACCGTTTAGGTAATGTTGTTTCTCGGAACCTCTTCATTTGTTAATATTTAGATAGTTTTGGGGTGTAATCCTACAACATACTGCTAGAAAAACTTTCTTGAAACTGTTTGATCTGCATATGTCTTGTGCACTTCTGAATGTCTCTTTTCTTCTGCTTCTTATATCTTCTAATATGTGCTTAGCCTTAGTAGCAAACAACAGCTTTGCAAAAATAAATAAAATTTCTCTTTATTAGGAAGACACCGTGATTACCGCCGATTGCGACACCGCTGTTGCCTTCAATGAGGCACGCGGCAGCGAACATGGTGCAAAAATTGAACCCACCGAAATTTGGAAGGATGAAGATGGCCAACTGCTGACCAATTGCGCTACGGTGAAGCGAGAGGGCGACAAGATATTGTATGTGAAACTATCAAAATTATTTATGAAGAAAAATAATAAATTGAGAACTTTTTTTTTTAATAAATAGCGCAACGGACTGCCTGAATGGCACCATATTGGAATCAGGCACACTGCCAAAACCATTCATGAATTTCACACAATTCTGGAGCATATACGCGAATAGCACACATTCCGTCGATCCGGAACAGCGTTTCCTACCTAATCAAGCCAATCTGACAATTTATACGTGGAAAAAGTTATATATCAATTTGGAGGGATGCGTAAACACATTGCGCGGCGAATGCAAGGATTTTGTAGCACGCTATGGCAACGATGGCGATAACAACACGGCACAGTCACGCTATCAGTGTTACTACAACAAGGTGAGCGCCAAATTCTTAGCTACAATATTAAATGAAATGAAACTACTCGTATAGTGCGTAAATGTGTGGTGGTTTAAGTGTGTGAGTAAAGGGGGAAACCGATTGAACTTCAATAGTTGGCTTTCCGGCACGCACATACCATTTAAAACTACTACTCATGTATTTATGATGATTAAATTCATTGGCAAAAGTATTATATTTCAAAACACAGGATCCAGCTGTGGAATTTGTGGTGGCACGCTATGACTTGGACAAGGTCTATCGTGAGTTGTTGGTGTCGCTAATTGTGCCGATTGTTTTGTTTGTGGTTTCATCGATTTCACTTTGCATAATAACAAAATTGGTCAAGGTAATTACTAAATAACGGAATTAAATACATATTTATTACTTATCAAGTAAATAACAAGTAACCGGATTAAATACTTGTAATTTATTCAAATTCGCATCTAAGGTTGGTGACGATGCCAAAATGCGCTGCGTCTGCTCGGGTGATGACTCTGACTTGGAAGATAACTATCGTGGTAAGCAACGCAAACAGGGTACACAAATATACGAAACGGACGACGATATGGATATTAGGCGTAGAAATATCGAGGTGAGTCGATTTGGAGGTTTTCGATTAATGCGTTAACTTTGCTGTAGTTCTGGTTGAGACTTAAGTAAAACAATGTGAATTGAAGCGCAGAGTTTAAAATAATACAAAATTAAACTCAGACTGTTATACAACGATAAATTAAACTTTAAATTTCTAAGCATCTAGACTAGGCAAATGTTTAAAAATTCGTAATCTTAAACTTGAGTGGAGAAACAGAGTTTGATTTTTACCGCTTACATTGTATGGCAACTATATCCTATAGTGGTCGGTTCTGAACGATTGCACGGTTAACTTGGACAATAATCCGTGACAAATTTCGTGAAGATGTCTTGTCAAATAAAAAAAGTTGTCTATACAAGAGCGTGATTTGGATCGATTAATTTGTATGCAGCCATATCCTTAAGTGCCCGATATTGGTGATTCCGACAAATCAGTAGACTCTTGGGAATAAAAGGACGTGTGGAAATTTTCAGATCGATATCTCAGAAGACTGAGGGACTAGTTCGCGTATATTTACACGGAAAGACGGACATGACTAAATCGAATCAGCTCGTCACGTTGATAATTTAATTAATGCCCTCAATTAATCAAGTATATTTGCAGTCTTTGCTCGAGAAATGTTGAGAGCCGCAGATATTTCTATATTTCTACCACGACGATTTCCGTATATAGTGTATATTAGTTAAATTTTCGACGTTATCGACATTGACAGATCCAAATTGTAAAAAACCGGTAGCCGAAATCCCACATAAAATGCGGTAGATCGCTGCTCGATATATTATTATTAAAAAATTAAGCAAAGTTACTTCATAAAGACACACAGTCAACCTTACCTTAAAAAACCAATCTACAGAATAAAATTACTTGAAAGGCGTATTTCATCTGTTTAAACTTAAAATAATATTAAATGTAATAATTATTTTTAGGAAGAACCACCCATCGACACACACGAGATGATCGGTAGTACAAAATCACTGATACCGTTAAGTCCCGCCACCGAATCGGGCACCAGTGATCGTACCTACGACGATGAAAAAGCTTCCAGATGTGATGCGCCCGAAAAGCCACTCGTCGAGCTTTAAACGATAATTTGACATGTAAGCGGAAATTCTAATATGCACAACTACATACACACAATATTCATGCCGCCATCTATTAAAACAAGGAACGCGAAAAATTCAGCAGAATGCGTTGATGACATCATTTGTATTTAATATCGCTTCATAATTAACGATCATTTGATTATACGAAGACACCATAAAATACAATGACTGCCTTATACGAAAAAGAAATACAAATACAACAACAAAAAGGGAAAAATATATTTAGTGAATTAAAAAACAAAAAATTATTGTAAAACTTATGTTCGCAATATGTATGTGGTTATGTATTTACACAGATATTTGTATTTAGTTTACTGTTAGGCCAAAACCAAAAGAAGAGTGTACTAGAAACTTAAATTTACTAACAAAAAATTATATAATCTACTTGTACTTATTTTGAAAACATTTTTTTCTAAACAATATCTTGAATAACATAAGCTTGATGTTTATTAAAACTCTGTATTCAAAAACGTTTCGCGTTTTGCATATGTGAATACGAAGATAAGTGAGTGTTTCTTTTGCAATATTGAACGAAAATAATTTGAATATATAAATCAAACAAGTTGTAGACTAATCGGAGCAGAATAGATCTCTGCGAAAAGTAGTAAATATTTCAATACAACTATGTAGCTCTAAGAGGACACACCTAGTGTGAAATTTTGAATCATAATTTTTATTTTTTATTTTTTTCATATTATGATAGGTTATACCCTTCAAAATAATTGTAGTTCTTCGTACAATAATCTAACAGTTTTTTTATTTGATCTAAAATTAAATTTTGACAGTCGAAACGTTTTTGGACATTTCCAACATTTTGGGAAAAATCAACTTTTTTTAAAAGCCCTCATTGCATGACCGTAGGTCATTGTACCTACAATATCTTCTAGTAGAGAATTATTTTTTAAGTTTCATCCACGGAATAGGCCAGAATCATTGCAGCAATGGAATTTTTTAGCGCCGTCGGAGATTGAAAGTAACTCGAAAAATAATTCATTTTTTTCTTCAAATATTTTACTATGTATTCTTAAAATATGTATACATAAGTTTACCCCTAAAATTTTGAAAAAATTTTAATTTCCCAAAAATTTAATTTTTTAGGCAGTCGCACTAGGTGTGCCCCTTTAGATCTTAAATAACTCTTTACTTAAGTTTTGACATCTTAAATGTCAATATTGATACAAATATATTTTATAACTGTAAAATTGTAAGGTAAATATATATTTTTATTCCGATAACTTTGCAAATGCGTCTTTAAACTATTTTCTCCTCTTATGGGAAAACAAAACGGTAATTAGAGTAACTAAGCAGGGTTCATTGAAACGTTATTTTCTAACAACGTTCACAAAAATTTGGAACTGCAATCAAAAATAATTAATGTTAGCAAATACTAGGAATAATATTTCAAGTTTTCTAAACATAAAAACAAAAATTTGTATCTGAAAAGCTTTACCTTATATTAGAAATAAATTTCTTCTAACATAAAAAATCCGGTAAATATATACTATCGAAAATGCATTTCTTATAAACCACCGAAGTGAAAATTAGTAAGGAAAATGATCACTAGATAAAAGATCAAATGTTAAGTTAAAAAAATATATATATATATATATATATTATATATACGTATATACAAAAATAATATATAAACTGTAATAAGAAGAGCAACTGTTCGTAATTTACTTTATTATAAAAAATAATTATATCAATATTAAGAAAGTTTTGACTAATTATGATGACTCATGATATCAAAGGTTGAGTACTTGGTGGAGTAAAGAGCAAGGATTAACAACAAGTAGAAATGTGCGGTAACATCACGTTTAGCTACTCGGAAGTTCAACGCTGCTCCACTCTATGCTCCACTATGTGCTCAGCCTAAGCAACAAAGAGCGTTGGGCTTAATCAAAAGCATATGTAAACTGTATTCACACACGAAGACTTTTGTAGCCCAAACTGGTTTTTCCAGGCGAGGGGCCGACGAAGGGACTTTTTGTTTTTGTTCATAACAGTTTGCTGCTACGCAATTTAGCATTCCTTTTCATTTTGAAATTTATTCCAAGGTTGCAATTGCTCTCTGTTTCAAATCAATATTTGCATAGTGTTCGAAAATTTTCATGAAAAATATTTTTGTACACCGCGTAAATAAAGTGTTCAAGAATTTGAGAATGTGATATGAAAAGCAATTCAGAAAATTGACCGACTCGAGTTTTTATACTTGTTTCGTCCGCGTGAATGCAATGCACAACACCCGAAGAGAAATTTCCGCTAATGAGCTACAAAAGTCTGCGTGTGCAAACCCAGTCTAACGCATCATGTGTAAATATGTATGTATTGTGTATGTGAGCATATAAACATGTACAATGGTGTTGTGTGAACACAGCCCTAGGCAACAAAATAAGCACGATACCAAGTATTTGATAGAGTATAAAATTAATACACAGCTCAGTTACTAAAGTAGAGCGGCAAATGAATAAATTAACGGGAATTACAAGCGAATTACGATCGAACTACTAAATACACGTACTAGCGCTATATGTTTGTATGTAGATATTTATGTGCATTTAATCAAATGTTAACGCGAAGCTAATGCAAAAATCAACAATCACTCAGTCTGTTTTATGGAATTCAATATACTTCTTAATATACACAACAACAGAAAAAAGAAAAAAACTTTGAATTTATATAATATATTAAAAAACAAACCTTTGAGGAAAACTACTAGTACTTTGTAATATCAAAATATAATAGTTGTAGTAAAAACATTTACGGCATTATACAAAGAGCGTGGATTTACTAATAAATTAGAAACTTATTTACTGTGAATATATTTATGTATGTGACGCGAAGTGCATGTATCAGTTATTTACATAAGCATATTTATACTTTATGTAACTATGTATGTAGCTATCGATTAAATTTATTGTGGTATTTAAGAAATATACATGTACTATACATTACTGATGATTTACACTTTCTACAAACGCACTTTATGCAGCATTTATGCACCGAAAATGTATGAGCTAAAAAAATTAAACTATACACTCGTTAGATTTTGAGTAAGGCTATTATATGTATTTGATTTGAAAATCAAAATAACTTTATTGTTATGTATGCCTTATGTGTTAGATGTAAGATCATGAATAGCATCGACTTTCCTCATACTCTTAGCACTCTCATAAGTCTTCTTATCTCATGGTTTTAGAGGTACGATTATGTACATAAATTAAAATAGATTAATCGCCATAGTCGTTTCGAAGAAATTTTACACACCGACTCTGAAGACAGTGTTTCGAGAAAAATGTGATTAAAGGTTTGGAAGGCGATTAACTAAGTTAAAGAATTATTACAAATACAGTACTATCTCCGAACATATTTGCCGAACCAACATCAAACTTCGGAGAATATTTTCAGTTATAACATGTATACATTCGATATATAACTATGTAGAACAATTGATTTTTGGAAATTGACAAGTGAATATAACTCCCTAAATCAATTTAAGTTCACATAGACAGTTTGAGTTATTTTGAGCAACATATTCGTTATATTTCTGTTGAATTTCATCCAAAACAAAAAATCAGAGAAAACTCAGAGATGAAAGCTTAAAATCGCATAAAAAAGGAAATATATACCTACTGATATATCGGTCTGAAACATTTTCATATTTAAACTCTCGCATGTACATGTGTACATACTTGGTTATTCGCTTTCAATTCAACTCCCTGCTACGTATTTCATTCATCAAAATTTGTTTACAACTCCATTGAATATATTGAAAGAAAAACTTCCTAAAAAGCTCTGATAGAAATATCAAGAACCTTATTAACTTAAAAGTTAATAAAAAAAAGTTTGTACATATATGTGTGTATATGTATACAGAATCAGTTTCAGCGCTGCTATTCATAAGCCCATATATACTAAGGTACTTACAAACAAAGATCCTCTACTTGAAACAATGTAGTAAACTGTATTTGCTATGTCCTCACTTTTTTTAGATCTTTACATAATAATTAGCTACTTAAATATTATAGATTAAAATAGTTCTAATGCGAAATAAATAAAAAGGCAAAAGAAACGAATTTCGCGAATTTCATTTAGTTTGAAAATAGCGTACATGGTATTCTATGGAAGGGTGACAGAAATAAATTCACCGATTAAATATCTCTTAATAAGTAAATATACATGTATTTGTATAAAATCATGAGTTCAGCGGTACAGTGAGCTTTTTTATGGATTGATCGAAGCTTAGGGGAAAGGTAGGAAGAGAAGTCTTCTTTAGTAGGCTCTCTATGAACTCTAGCTTTAGACCAACAGTCCGCTGCAGTGCATTAAGGTAGCAGTAGACGTACTGCTCCGAGGTGCCGCTTTCTTCAAAGAGATGCGCATTCACAGCCATAGCAGAGGTGAAAAACTGGCCTTGAGCGCGCTCAAGACTTCTCATGGAGTGTTTGTGTTTCTTTATCAACAGCATCAAGTTAATTTCCTATCCGACTTGTTTTGGTGCCGGGTCACCGGTAGACTTAAAGAGCTTTGTCGATCTACAAGGGTATGATGATTCACATCTAAGATATGGTGCGAAGATCAACCCTACAACGGAACCTAACGTCAACACTCATACTACAAGAATAATTCTCAAAAGGTAAAAAATAATATTTACTAAAATGGCTTTCGAAATTCCATAACATTCGAGCAATAAGGCTACTGAGTCCAAAAATCTCGAACATGTTTTCTATCAGGACGAGTGATTACGAAACTAGTTAATGAATTTCGAAATCTTACGCATGAAGAGGTGTATGGACACCACTTACCTTCAACTGTTCCTGTCTGCGGTAAGCTTCGGCCATCATACGTTTACGCATATCCTCCGTGAGCACAGCCTCCCGACCGGGTGGTCCTTCGCCTTGTTTATTTATTTTAACCACAACCTTAATTAACACGATAATAAAAAACCCGATTAATTATACAGCACCATTCATTCGTCACTACTTACTTTGGTCTTATCATTTTTGCCGACGTATTTATATAGTTTTTGATCGGGCAGAATTTGCTTGCCAGCGAACCACAACTGTGCCTTGACTGGTTCGATGACTTCGCGTGAGGCTTGTGTGCCGCTCAAATCCTCCGTATTGTTGAATTCCATACGTATGATATCGTGCGGCGGCAATTGCATGGGATAAACAATAGTTATGGCGCCGCGTAATAAATTCAAAGCCTCGGAAACGTTTTTCAAATTTAACGACTGTCGCGCCGCCACTAATTTCTAAAACAATCGAGGTAACATAAATTTAATTTAAATGAAACCGCGAATGACAGTTAGCACTTTTACCTTATCGATGAAGCTCTTGGCGTCCTCCATTGCCTTCTTAAGTATCTCACGCATTTTTTCTTGCGGCTGCTGTCCATTACGACGACCTAGTGGGTCTTTATTCGTAACGAAACCACCAGCCGGTATGCATTTCTCAGCCCAAATATCCTTCAATTTCAACTCAAGAATTTGTTCATCGGTCAGACCAACCATTTCGGCTGGCAACATGGTGCCATGTTCTATGAGTTCCTCAATTTCCGAACAAACGCGATAGACTTTCAAGCGTCCGTTATAAATCTCAGTGATATCCCGTATCACATTGGTGGTATCCTCATCGACGCTAGTCTCGAAAATGAACAGATTTTCGTCGCCGCGTTTAACTTGGAGTAGCACCATTTCGCTTTTTCTAAATTAAATCTTTCTTATGCAAAGAAGAGTGCTTTAGTTGACGTACACTAGGTTTGGTTGAATTTACGCAGTAAACAATTTTTTTTCAATGACAAATATTTCAAATTAAATTTCGAACTAAAATTCTGGTGATCGGCAAACAACGTTACTACAACAAATTTCCAACTTAAACGGTGCTTTCAAAATCTGACGTTTGTTACAAAGTAACTAATATAACCGTAGCGTCCTGCTATTGTTAAATCGATTACAATACGACTCAAGTTACTATAGTAGCTGTATAACTTGGAACAAAACGACCATACTTTGCCTTTGTTGTTGTGGCAACAACTTTCGGTATTCTTTAGCAACTTTTACGAAATTTTCTTGGTACAAAACTTTTAAAGCGTTAAGGTGTATAAATTTCGAATATTTCGGAGAATTTTGAATATTTTGGAGAAATTTCGAATATTTTGGAGAATTTTCGAATATTTTGGAGAGATATTGCAAATACCGGTCTTAGTTGTTAAAAATAAATATTTAAATAAGAAAATAAAAAACAAAAAAGAAAACCGTTAACTTCGGTTGCATCGCAGCTAAAATACGCTTCATAAATGAAAAAAGTTTCCATATAAGAACTTAATTTTGATCGACCAGTTACATGCTACAGTGATCCGATCTGAGCAATTTATTTGGAGATTGTGGCGCATAGATTATTACCAATTTTCGTGAAGATATATCGTCAAATAAAAAAGATTCCATACAGGAAATTGATTTTGATCGTTCAGCTTTTTTGACAGCTATATGCTACCGGCGTCTCCGATAAATGAGCAGGTTCAGGAAAAGAAAAAGGCGAATGTAAAATTTCGGAGCGAAATCTCAAAAATTGAGAGACCCGCTCGCGAATATAGTGTACATACAGACGAGCATGGCTAAATCGACTAAACTTGCCACACTGATCATTTATATTTATATATAACAGCGTCCGAACTTTTGGGTGTTACAAACTTCGCGAAAAACTTTATAAATCCTGTTCAAGGTATACAAAATAGTTTATAAAATTATATATAAAACATACTCAACGAAATTTCTAATAAATAATATTGTAAGAAATTGTGATAAAATTACAAAAATAAAATTTTCTTTACAACGCAGCACATAGAAAAGGCAACATATAAATGCAAACAATTGTCTTCTATACTAGAGCTGTCATTTATTGACGTCAATGCAACTCTATGCATTTATTTTCAACCTTCAAGCAAAAATAATATTGAAAATGGTTTTTGTTTTTGTTTTTGTTTTAATGCGCTTTAATACCCATCCCTGTCATATGTACAAATCACATAAATTATGGTATATTTGAGCATTACACTATGCATACACATATAATAAATATTTTAAAATCTTTAGATAATACATAAAGCTATTTTCCACATTAAATGATTGTTGTTGATTTGCATTTTTTATTATTTTCTTGTAAAACTATAATGCATTCTTATAGATCACTTCAATTTCCAACATCTGATTGCACTGTTTGATGGGAAGTGTTTAAGTAACAAATTTTTTTAAATAATAACAATTTTAATAAATAAATTTACTTAAACTTAAAAACTTAGTTTTAGCTACTTCAAGAATTATCTACAACACTAATATAATTTCAATGTTTTGATGAGGTAAAAAGGGGGAAACCATTGGTCGGCGTTAGTGTTGAAAAATGCTTGTTAGCTCCTCTATGGTATCAACTATGTGCTAAATAAATACTAGGCGTACAACATTGATAATTGGTTTTGCTTTGCTCTTTTGTATCATCTAACAAACACAAGCGCAGCGGCAATTGTTTCACATGTGTATTTATTACCGTAGCACTTTGCGAAAATTCTCCATCTCGAAAATGCTGTTTGAAAGTCTAATAAAGAAGAAGAAGAATAAAAACAATAAGTAATGCTTACACTATCATTTCATACTGTTACAAGGCAGTACTTACCGTCCAAATGCGTTGAATAGCGATACAATTTCTGTACGTGAGAGTTTAAATAACGGATTCTCCTCTATATGCGGTCGTTCCCACAAACCACTCTCTGTTGCCATATTCAACTTTTCGGAGTAGAGAATCTTCAGCGCTGTACCAAGGCCTTGAGTCTGTAAATTTTTAATGCAATATATGTTTTTAGCAATGAAAATAAATATTTTCGAATATCTATGGAAAAGGTATTTTTGCTCTTGTATGGAGAACTTTTTTATTTGACAAAATATCTTCACGAAATTTCGTATAGATCATTGTCCAAGGCGACGCTACAATCTTCGAAGAAATGTTTCACATCGGATCACTATAGCATATAGCTGCCAAACGAACTGATCGATCAAAATCAGGTTCTTGTAGGAAAATTTTTTTATTTATGAAGGATATTCTAGCTTAGGTGGAACATATGATGCTTATTGCGATAAATATTTATGAATCTCCAGAAAAAATAAATTTGTGCTTTTTTACTGCTTATTACATACCTGCAGTTTGCCCCATAGTCGGCATTTATCACAACCCACACAATCCATTATTCGGGAAATATTTCGAAATTTTTCTTTGTATTCATGTTTGAACTTAAGCGATGTCACGCCATTCGAAAACAGCACGTTCTCATTGAAATGTGAAGAAAATGATCTGTGGCAAAGATATAAAATATAATGAAAATTTGCATACAGCATAAACACATATAAAGCAGCAAGCAAATGCTACCGCCTACTTACTCTATAACAGATAGTAAATCATTTATAGCCAATTTGACTTCATCGTCTTCCTCCGCAATACCCGTATAGTACTCCTCGCGCCGCAAATATGGCGCCGCTTTAGCTAATGCACGCAATTCCACCAAATATATGAAATAAAGATTTCGCAACCAATGCGGTCCTTCACTATTTGTTGTCTCCGGACTAAAACGTCGTTTAAACTCCTCTACATTTGGTCCCCAAATACCTTGAGGATCCAGAAAATCTTTCGATTCAGATAGCAAATATTTGGCTGATAAATGTATATTGATGCTTGTATGTAGACCCGAAATAATGCGATAAAAGGCGCGTTGCTCCAAGCATACATCATTTAAATCAAGTTGTGGTATGAAATCCGAGAGTGATTTTGATTCGTTTTTACGTCCAAAACAGTTCTCCATATAAATGCTACGCCATATGCGATGAGCGGATTCACCTCTGTAGCCCGTATAACGTTCGGGGTTTATCAGTAAATCTACATACTGAGAACCATTGTTTTCATCCTTTAAAATACAAAAATCTTCCTCCGCTTCATCGTGCTTTGCCCAACGCTCAAACTCACGATGCGCCTGATCGCTAAGACTTGTGTCCAAATAACTCAAAACGCTATTGTAATCCTCGGCTTCAGAGCATTCCGACGAGTGTGCCTCTTTGGTGTACTGTTCAATAAAAATAATATGTTTTCATTAGAAAATTTATTAATATACGTAGACGGGATGTTAGTAAGATAAGAATAATACTACATAAGTATATAGGAATGATATGACCTTAATAAAATCACAGATTTCATTAGAAATATAACCACATTGTTTTAGCTCAGATAAACAAAGAATTCCGCCCCCAATTATATAATATTTTATACCCTGAAGAGGTTTTATTAAGTTTGCCACGAAGTTTGCAACATCCAGAAAAAAACGTTAAAAATAAATCTCCGAAGAAATCGTACAGATCGGACCTCTATAGCATAAAGTAAATAACCGAGTTACTGCAAGAATTGATAACGCGTAAACGAAACGAAAGCGCATTGTTTTTGTACAAACTTATAATAACTACTAATGACACACGATTACTTTGCGTTACGTGGCATTAACAATTTTCAACAAATCCACAGTAATTAGATAAGCCTGTAACGCTGAGTTGGCTTATAATTAACACATGTATGTAACAGATTTAACTATTAATGAATATAAATAGCACACAGCACATTACGCCCACCTTAAAAGCTGGAGATTTTGTATTTTCATTGGTCTCAATTAAACCTTTGGGTATATGTTGTTCATCACAATTTTGCACTTGACAGAAGCGTATGGCACATTTGCTATCATCCGGCCAGAAAGGACACGTATTTTTCAAATTTACTTTATAAAAACGGAAAAAGTTTTTCACCAACAGCGATTTGAGACGTGGATAAATCTTGATGTTATTAAAATGATCCACAGTGTCTACGGTGCAACTGCAATCGTTTATTGAGCCCTTCAACTGTTGAGTAAAATTTAATTAGCAAAACGAAAAAGTTAAATTAAACTATTTTTAATGGACAAACCTCACAGAAGCAGTTTTTACTTGCATCCAACTCATCGTAGGCGGTAAAGTATCCACTACTATGACGCACCCACAGTATAAAGCACAGCGTCAGCGTTAAGTACCACGCTCCATCGCGTATCAATCGCTTTGTAGCCATTAGTCTGCCGTATTCGCTCACCTTTACAGGTGACCTTTTACTTGCCTATTAAATTATTTTGCAATTTGTACGGTATACTTATTTGCAAATACCTTACAGCATTCACCAAACAGTAGTCGTCTCCGCCCCTCGTTGTTCCCTTATAAAATCGTAAACAACTTTCAGTGAAAGTTCAAATGCACCAGTCACTATTATCTTGTTTTAGAAATTGTTTCACTTCACGTTTTGTAAATGTGAGAATTGGAACTTTTCATTTAATTATTTTCGTATATATGTATGAATTTCGTAATATTCACACGCGCAGCAAACTGATGCAATTCAAGATCCGTTGGTAAATAATTTTTTGTTAGCCAATATTTTGATGTTTTCGTGATGCAAACAACGTAGACGCTCTATTCACTTACGTGTCTTTTTTGTTGTTTTTATTTGCTATATTTTTGTTCCACTCAATTACGTTATCAGCCTGTCAAATGTTAGTAGTGCCATTCGCCGGCCAACTGTAAGGTGCTGCCAGAATCAGAAGTTGTGGAATTTTCATATCGTGGTAAACTATGGTGGATTACGCTCAATAAATAACCGGAAGTGAAGGAATTTGAGTTCAAATGAATAATAACGGGAAAAAAAGATAATTAAAAATTATGTATGAATATGTAATATCTTCAGTTACTGACAATAAATAAATCAATTAGATGGTTCAAAAATAATTAACAATCTTTATTAATTGTCCAATAAATTTTTGATACGTTTTGTCAACAATATTCACCAACAATAACACCATTACAGTAGCTCTGTTACATTTTACTATTAACTTTGTGTTTAAATTAAATAAAAGTATGCTTTTGTTGTCATGACAAAAACATAGAACCGAGGAATAAAAACATCAAGAAATGAATTTCTATTTAAAGTTCTCTGTAGGTATCCAAAGAGAATTGGGTGTAGAAATTGCTTCGAAAACTGTTGCCCGTCGCCTTGTAGAAAATAATCTCTTCAGAAGGTTGCCCGGAAAGTTCCAATGTTGACAAAAAAAGACAGAAGAAAATCGGATTGCTTTTGCTACAGCGCATACCAATTAAAGCGTTGAAGAAAATGCAAAAACAGTGGCGTAAGATCGTTTGGTCTGATGAATCTAAATTAAATATGGTAGGTAGCGATGAAAAAGTTTAGGTTCGATGTCCAAAAAATGTTGAATCCCCGATGGACGACAAAAACTTTGAAACACGGAGGTGGTAATATAATGATATGGGGTTGTTTTTCGTCGTACGGAGTTGGACCGCTGTTTTGGATTCGGGAAATCATGGACCATTGCCACTAGCTTAGTATTTTAGAAGATGTTCCTACAATCCTACAGAAAACCTGTGTAAGATTGTAAAGAAAAAGTCGGTACCCATTAAACCACGTAATAATTAGGAACTATGGGAAAACTTCCCCTATAGCACTAGTATTATCGTTGCCGTATTCGCAAATAAAGGTTTTGCAACATAATTCTAACTTATATGCATTTTTAGTTTTAATAATCTACAATTTACGAGTTTTGGTTCCATGATTCTATTTTATTGTCAATTGCAGCTCCTGACAGCTCCTTTAAATGTTGACTGCTGATAATACAAAAATTTAAGAATTTAAACATTTCAAAAGCCAAATTTTATTATCTATAAAAAATAATTGTTTCTTCTTAAGAACTGTGGTAACACTTTTTTTTTGGAAATAGTTGAGCATACAATTTTGATTTTATTCTGTTGTCAGTAACTGTATGTAAAAAAAAAAATATTACAAAAAATCTATTCTAAAAATTTCTTGTTATTAATATTATAAATATGTAATTATATTTATAATATATTAACATATTATTTCTAACTGGTATAATACTAAGAGGGTGTATATGTGTATAAGTAGACTGCATGCTTTTACATTTACATGCTTTCACTGTCATTATTTGCTTTCTTCATCAATCACATTTGATAATTAATTACTAAAAATATTGATTATACCACCTTTGTACAGAGTTGAATGGCAGTATGTTCCTATAACCGCGCTTATCGTTAGCCCTGCAGTGATCGTTTGGGGCAACTAATGTCCTCGCACACATACACGACATTATGCAAATCTGCTTGAAAGGAAAACCCCTTTGAATTAATTCAGTATCGTCACTCCAAGTATGACACCACCAATAAAAAAAGAGAGATCTTAGGTTATGTCAACTTGTAGGACATAAGAAATGATAAACACGTGCACTTTCAACCCTCTTACTCTTACATACCGTTAAGTAAATTTTTAAGATTTGTATATTTCAGCATGTACAACTCTATGCAAATGAGAGGTAAGTAGATTTACGAAATAAATTAAGGGAATGATTTTGGCAAAAAAACGAGGTAATACTCAGGCTGCACATACCTTAAAGGGACTAAGAAAGTGTGTGTCTGAGACAGCAAGGATCCGAATAGGTATTTAATACGAGTATTCTTGTTTAGAAAGAAAATTAGTACATGGACATAAATTATCAAAGTTTTATTCCGATATCTTCATTGGAGCTTGATTTATATAATATAAGAATATCAAAGAGATTTAATGAACTAAATTTGGTTGAAATTGGTCGAACAGTTGGTGACGTATAAGATTTCACCTAAAAGTGAGCGACGCTGAGCCCATCATCCAATTATTATATCAATTTTTTTAGTTAACATTGTGAGAATATCGAAGGCTTTTTTACAAATATCTAAAAGAAACTTACATTAATATTTAAACTGTTACATTACAGTTTTATAAACATAACAAATTTACTCACCTTTCTTTTTCCCAATTTTGTAGTCAAAACTTCAATTACTTGTCATTGAGCAGCTGTTCTTCCAAAAATTCAGCTACTGGAAAAATGTTTCAGTTTCTCATAAAAATTTTAAGTCAAATTGAGCTCTCAATTTCTACTTATTAAGTATTTTGTTTCAAAAGAACATACCTTTATTCAGAAAATACTGACTAACGGTGAATCAAAATTAATAAAATTAAAATTTACGACAATTTAATTGTCTTGTTTCTCTTTCTAAAGTAGGTTTGACAGAAGAACATATAAGTTTGGGAACTCAAAGACGAAAAAAGGAACAGAGAATATTTACAACTGCTAAAAATGTTTCGCATTTCGCTTCCCTTCTGAGATCCCCATCATTCTTGTCAAATAATTGCACATTGCTGAACTTAGCTTAATTAGCACAATCAGTGTCGAAAAGCTTGTATTAACCTCTCCGTACAAGTGATGATTTTATCTACCGGAACGTAAAGGCAATACAGATATTAATATACCGTTTGTTAAATGAGAAGCTTATGAACAACACTGCAACTCCAAATTTTATCGACTTAATTTTTTTATTAATACAACTAAATATTCAAATATTCAAATCCGACACGAAAATGCATATCCAACAATTTCGTAGCAAACAAAAATTTATAAAAACTGTTTTCTTCATTTTATTTTCCCTTTTATTAGCTGATATTGAAAGGAAAAAAAGCGTAGCTTCACAAGGAACTGAAAAGTTCTCACGAGAAAGTGAAATTAAAAATAGCATCAAATGTCGTGCTTTGTAAAAAAAAAATTTAAATCTAAAAAAATATATTAAAAATGAAAGGGTTTCAGCATTTTTTTTTCTAAATACCTTAACTAATGTAGAAAAAATGAGAAATAAGAATACTTATGTGACGCTCCGCCAAAACAGCATCAATGCAAGCAGCAATCGGATCATCAACATCAAACCCTTTTGTTTAATCAAATCAGACAATGCGCGCAAGAAGACCGACGAAAGGACACACACAAGGACGCGTAGAGCGAAGAAGCACCAGACAAAAAACTCATCTGCATACAGAATCGCCTAAGGACGAAACGCACACACACATACAGGCGTACATATGCAAAGGACTGCCACCACCACCAGCGCCTAGACAGCCACTGAGCATCCTTGCCGGCGCTGGCATTTATCTATTTGCCTAGGTAAACGCTTAACTTGATAAATATGAGTATTTTTTTCGTAATTTTTTATTTGATTTTTCACTTATTTACCACTTTCGGTTGTGTTGTTTGAATTAAGTTTTTTTTTTTTTGCTTTGATAATGCTGCTTTTGGTCTTGGATTTTATTTACGCTAGCGTGGCGACGGCGATTTATTCAAATTGCTTGTAAGAAAAGCGTGTGAAGATGAGTTTCGAATTTTTTTCTTTATCATTTTTTTTTATATTAAAATTTTCTACTTTTTTATGAGTATTTTATTAAAGGCTGAGAACTTTTGACATTTTGAAGAATCGCTGCATCTGTTGTTTAACATTAGGTGCCTGAAAAGAGTAGCTGCTTTTCGAATAAATTTTGATGTTCAAATGATTCGCGTTGTGTAATAACTTGAGAAAGGCGGGAAAACAGCGGTATGGAATAAAGAAAAGTCTGAACTGCCGAGTGCTAAGGCGCGGTTTCTGGCGGTTTATTACAGTTATATACATATATGTATAAGTACATAAAAGTGCTTATCTAAAAAAAACTGTTGTAAAAAACAGCTCGCTTACGTCTTAAAATCTTTTATAATTGTAAACATATATTATGTTGTTAAGAAATTTGCATGCAATTTCGCACATAATACTTTAAGCTACTCGAAAAGTTTCCTCTTGCCAAAAACCAACTAATGAAGTTCTCCACGCAGCCTGCATAATGAAATATATGGATATACGAGTGCAAATTTATCCATTTATTAAAGGAGCAACAGCTCGCTGGAAGATCATTTTTTGGCGATCCTGCAAATATTTGAAGTTCTCACGCAAAAGTTTTACAACATGTCAGGAATTCATTAGGATTCTCGTTAATCTTGTAATAAGCACGTACACAACAAAAGACGCTGCGGAGGTAAGAGAATTAAATGCATAAAAAAACGACCAACTAATTTGCATACTTTCATTCGAGCAAAAGCAAACAAAAAAACTTTAATATTTGCAAAAATTATGGTGCGAATGCAAATTGTGTGCGAACAACACTTAAAATCGCATTTAAATTCGATTTGCATAATCTGCACACACACGCACTCATACAGAACGCTGAAGAAAATTGCCAATTCAGCAAACAATCACTCACAGCAAATGAACACATAACAGCACTCCCCTTGCCGACGGTACATCCTTTTTGCACTCCTTGTTGGCTTAGCACTGATCTTTTAATGCCTACATACACGCATACATACAAGTACATATGTACGACCACGTGACAAGACAGCAGATCAGCAGATTGCGATCGATTTCAGCACCTTCGTTTGCCAAAAACGTCGAATACCCCGAAGTGCCTCAAGATGATTAGCAAAATTTATTAGCACTGCGCCGTTGAGGGATCGATACACATACACGCGCACATACTCTTATGCGCCTGTGTGTATGTAAGTGCATTTGCCGAAGGATCTTAGGGATCATGGCACAAAGCGAGCATTGTATGCATGTCAGAAGATCATTATGCACACACAAGTCAACAGCCACAGTAATAGAGCTATTTAGGCATTGACATTCCTGAGGCCACACGCCTTTGCAATGTCTCCTGTTTGTCATTGTTGCACTCATTTTCGCATTTTTATCCGCCTAAATGTTGGCACAATAGCAATAAATCGTCAATTGTTAACGATCGCGCTTTGAGAGATCAATGAAGTTGTCATACATGATAATAATAGAAATATGTAGATCACTTGAGGATTGTGTGCTTGTTTCGCGGGTGGCTGCAATTTAGTATCTTTCCCAGTCTGATGACGTCACTATAGCAAGAATAATGTATCATCGTATAGAACATTCTCATAGATGGCTAATTTTAGCCGCACCGGTAGCGTTGTTTTCAAAAGTTGGTTTAACGAATGTCAACGTAGTATTTGGTGAGCCACACTTAGGTGCCCCGATAACGGTTATAACAAAAATCCACTATCTATCGATTAAGCGATAAAAAGTGTCGAATGAGGAGGTTATAATAAAAAAGTTGAAGCATTACTTTGTCAAGTGTAACGAGCTAAGAGGACACTCTGTTGAGTTCGTCATTTTCATAATTTCTTAAAAAATAATTATTTTCCCTACAGGGTCTGTTTGATATTACTTTACTGCTATATTTGATGGTGTTTACATCTTGCATTATTACACTTTTTTTTGAAATCACTAAATCTCAGCTCAATGCAACCGCAACAGGTGTGCAACTGGACAGTCAAGTACCACACACAATAGTCTCGCAGCTCACGCGTGTCCGAGTTTGTCCGAGAACAAACGAAATCTACCTGAGCATGTCCACTACGCGCTCTGCAGCCACATACACACACATAAGCACATAATTCTCTTCCGCACGTCACAGGTGAGAGTCGAAATTGGTTTTGAGCCGCTTTCTTTTCCACACTGCAGACAAATCTTTCAACAACAACGACAATGTTGCGCTCTGTGCTCTTAGACTTGAACTTGGACTTGACTGTTGCTGTTGCGTCTGTGTCTGCGGCTCAAGCCGGCAAGTGTGAAAGAAGAAAATTGTCTAGATAATGTAGAAATTCTCTTCTTTGCTGTCACTGTTGCTGTTACCGCTGCCACTCTGCTGGCCGATTACAGATCTTGGTGGCTTAACTGTTGCGTGTGAATTTCTGGTCTTTGTCGTCCACTTGTCGCTGCTGGACAATTCAGTTTGCGTTGGGCAATCGGGCGGAGCAGACAAGTTTCAATTTGCATCGCGGCATTTCGCCAGCCTCATTGAAATAATTAGAAAGCGAAAAAACAAAAACGCAATTGGCTTAAAGAAGAAGTGCAGTGAAATTATTGCTGTATTCAGCAAGGAATTAAATTTGTTTAAAACTAAAAGGAATAAAACCATTGTGGTTTGGAGTGAAGGTATATGAATATAAAGAAAATATAAATTTTAAATGTCACAAACGCATATATGCAGCGATATAACAAGTGTGTGTGTATGTTTGTGTGTTAAATTATAATTTCCGGTTTCCTGGCTGCTGACTGCTGCCTGCTGCTGGTCAGTGTCAGTTTCGACTTGTTAATGACTTGATTGTAGAAATATGCGTAATACCGTTAGAAGAACAAGTGGAAAGTGGCAAGAGTGTGTAACTGATTGACAGCAAAATAAATTTGTTTGACAACTCCAGTGTGTTTTATAAAAATTTTTACAGAGTGCATAAACAGCTTTAATGAAAATTGCAAAATATTGTGAAATTTCATATGGAAAGTATGAAACAAAAATTTAAATCACAATCAATGCTGAAAAATGGAAGCAAGCAATTAAAAAAGGAATTAAGAAAACGTTTTTTAAAGCGATCTATTGATCATTATATACATTAATACTAAATTAAAAATTTCCAAAAAAAATTTCGTGATTAAAATAGGGAGCGAATTACAAATTATATATATATTAGCATGTGGCATTTTTATTTTTTATTTCATTTTTTATTTTTATTAAAAATTGGGCTAAAAACTTTAATGAATATAAAAAATAAGCCTGTTAAAATTGAAGCTTTTAATGTTAGTATTTAAAGATACCTGTTTCTAATTTTCGATGTTCCATAAAAAAAAAATATTTGTCTTACTACTATTCTTACTTTTGTATTTTGACATTTGAGCATTGTAAAACTGAGCTAAACCATTATTCATACAGGAAATTTAATTGAATAATTTCGAATTAAAATGTTTATAATTTTTTTATTAACTTATTTTAAGAAACTATTTTTCGTTAGAGGTAGGAAGGTTACACAAATTAATACTTGACTAAACTTGAACTAACTGAAAACTATGACCATGCTAACCAGAAAAAAGGAATTAATAAGCAAAACGAATTTTTTCAGATATGACTATGTTATTTGAAAAATTTGATCTTCAAATTATTTTTGCTTTACATATGTATTTCTTAGAATATTGAAAAATAAATACCAAAACAGAATTTAGCTTCGGAAAATGTGAAACTTATAAGAGATTTGAATTAGATGAGTATCGATAATAGTATATGTATATATGTATGTATGTATGTGCATATAGGTATAACTACCAGTTAAAAGGTACGTTATTGAAATAAAAAATTAAATAATATTAATAAAAAAAATAATAAATAAGAAATAATTATTAGGGGCTTTTAAACCAAACTACAACAACAAAAAGTTTCAATACTTTTTTCGAAAGGTATTTTCTCTTTTATATAATACAAATTAAAATATACATATATATGTATTTGTATGTATCTCAAGTGAATATATGCCTTAGAAATTGCTGTAAAAATACTCAAAAGAATAATATTAAATTTATTAAAAAAACTAACTTCAAAATTTGAAATTTTAGGATTTAAAAAAAAATTTTTAACGCATAATTAAAAACGTCATTTTTCTGACATTAATTTTCCGAAATCTAAAACTAAATTTTACAATCAAATATATTATTTTTAACTTGTAGGCTTTATTTAGAGTTTTTATAGAAATATAAATATTCTAAACTTTATTCATTTTAAAAACATTTTGAATTTAAAAAAGTATAAAAGCCTCCATATTCTATCAGTAATTTTCTGAAATCTGGAATTAATTTTTTTTTTTAATTTTAGGGTTCATTAAGCATAATTTAAGCAACAAAGAAATACTTTGAAATCTAAATAAAATAAAATCGTATGATATATACATAAGTAAGTATATATATCATTTCTTTTTAACTTGTACTTATTGTACATATACATATATTCTGCTTTTCGGCAATCCCTTGAAGCTAAATTACGCTGCAGGAATTCACTGCTTGTCACCCAAAACCAGAACGCCGCCAAAATCAGAAATGCAAAATGAAATACAAAAATTACAAAAAAAAAATTAAAATCAATAACTAAAACAACAACAATTACAATAACCGTCTTTATACTTGTGCATACAATATTTTCTTTTCCCATTTATAAACTGACTTTTTTCCTCTTTATCAATATACATACTGGTATATGTATATGCATATGTACACATACTTATTTGATTTTTATTTACTTTATTTTCATTTTTTTTATTTTGTTGTTGTTTATTACTTCTGGCTCGCCAGTTAGCTAGTGGCTCTGACACACTTTCGCGCGCGTACTGAACTCTTCTGTGCGACGGCAACTCACGGCAATTGTGCAAATGTGCCTGTCACACACATACATACGTACACACATAGAGACATACTTCTATCCATGTGCACAAATATGTTTACAAAAGTATGTGCTTATGTTACTTGCGTGGTGAAAAGGTGGGGCATGAGCGGCGCTGTGGTATGTTGCTAACGCGCATGCGCAAATACGCCGGTGACAGTTTCATTTCAATTAGTCCGAATACTACCTACTGTGTCTGCTACCTGTTGTCCATAATCTATGTTAAAGTAATTAATTGAAGAAGCGCACATATATACTGCTTATTGGTATGTAAGTATGTATGTATGTGTGCCATTATTCTCATATATATGTATACTTAGAGGCATATGTATGTACGTAAGTAAGTATGTTTTGACCAAATTCTGATCACGTAAAGTAATTGAAAACGTTTATGCTATATTCGGTTCTTGCTAGAAATTTCACTAACCGAATTAGAACAATATAAGTTTAGTGGCATACTTTGAATTAAAGGGATTATGTTGTTGTCGCAATTGTGGCACAGTGTACTTTGGTGGTACAACTTTATTGATTGCTTTAAGTGATCGAGAAAGCCTAGCGAAGTTAGATTGTAATATTTCTTTCAAATTAGCTTAGTTAAGTGCTTATATCCACTTCCAAATTAGAAAAAACAAGCTTTTCGTGATTGTTTTTTGAAGATACATTTTAATTAATAAATATATAAAAACACTGTACATTTGCAGATTTTAATGTACTTTAATAATCGGAGATTTATTTTGACAAATTTTGGATTCCCTTGATCCCATAGCGGATCTCCCGGAGGAGCTCCGAAAAAAGGTGTCTGGCAGTGCGGACGATTTTTCTGTTTAAAATTATCTTAAATCCAAAAACAAAAAAAAAATATTATAACTAAAGATGAATGCAGGTACTTGTCAAAATTTAGATTTTTGAAAAAATGGCGGCTTGCCAAAAAAGTCTATTTTTGTGAAACAACTTACACTTCAGAGTGGCATAAAAAATCGAAATTATTATCAAAACTCGTATTCCTGCAATCATTTTCTGACAAATATATCTCAGAAGGTCCTGTAAAAATTTCAAATCGATTGGTCTTGATTGGAAAAACTGTCCTCACCGACTCTGAAAACCAACGTTTCGAGAAAACCGCGTTTCAAAAAAATCAAACAAATACGCTCATATCAAAATAGTATATCTACAGTTGATATATATGAGAACAAAAAATGGAGTTTTGGAAATTCACATGTGGATATAACCCCTTAAGTGATCGTCTCGCTAAATTATTAATTGTAATATTTTTCTTTTCAACTAACTCAATTAAATCCACTCAGAAACTCTGGCGAACTAATCTGCTATCGAATCTAAATATTACTCTATACTAAGAAAAAGTGCTGCTGATTTGAGTCCTAAGAGCAGTAAAGGATATTACGAAACATAAATCGAGGAGAATATTTTTAAATCACTTCGGGGAAGACATTACAACAATACACTTAAATATTATATGACAGATCATTCAACAATATCGAAGTGAAAGTATATATTCGATGAATCACCCTGTTTAGCGGGCGTTTAGGTTCAGTATACTCATAAAAGCTTTGTGAATTGTAGCCGCACGAAATGTGTGTCAGTGTCGTCATAGGTAACGGTGCTACTCAAGAGATTACCATACGAAATATGCAATACAGAACGAGCGCTTTATATATGTGGGTGTGTGTATGAGCGATCGTTTAATGTAAATAATATACACGAAGCGTCAGAGACAACAAGAAAGATTCCGAACGTTTTTATAGATAATGATCATGATCACTACGATTTACTGACTGACTAATGACATAATACAAACGACGACACATCAACGAAATTCTTAAAAAAAAAGCAAATATTATTTTGATTAATGGAGTGATAAGCGATTGGTGAAAAAAGCGCCAACAAAACGTGTTTCGACGTAATTGTTGATTTATTGATATTGTTGATCTTGTAGTGATCCTCGCAACTGTTGCTCATCTTCATCAACTGGCTGACAAAGCTTTGACCCATAATACTCGAAACGGCTTCTTAAGCCGCATTTCCAAGAACATCCATTGTGTTTCTTATGGTATACCATCATGGGTGTGTGCATCTGAGGGGAAGTGTATCTTTTGCTTTATACTGCTCTGCACTTGTTGCTCTGTTATTGTTACCGCAAGCCACTTGCGGCGTCATAAACACACACACACACACAGGGACACATACACACCTGTACAGCATCACAGCTTGCATGCTAATTGAGCTTGGCTTCGGCTGGAGTCACGACATGCGCGACAATGCCAGTAGCAATGCAGCAGGTATCGTGTGGCGACCAACAAAGAAACAGCGCTGATCCATGAGAAAAGCATCAGAAAGCATACATATTTCTGAACAGACATTTATTAACTCATGGGTGTTTGTCTTTAGCTTTTTTTTTTTTGTTATTTTGGCGTACCCCACGCTATTGCTGTCTGAATTCTTTCGGTCTGTTCCATTTTTTAAGTTACGCGTCTTGATTTCATGCCGGAATGTTGGCGCAAAACTATAAATTAGAAACATAAAACCGCACAACTTACACACCAGTCCCGAATAGACAATGGCCACAGCAAGACCAAGCCAGCGACAACAACGCCTTCGTTGGCAACTAATTTGTTGTTGTTGTTCGTGGATTGATAGCACATAATTTGTATGTATTTAGGTTGATATGTTAGAAATATAAGAATTTGAAATTTCCTATAAAGCTGCACGACTTTGAGTAGGCGAACGAACAGGTTTGCTGCAATCTCAATAAACGAACGAACGAAGTGGAGAGCTTTCTTTCTAAAGCGGCTTAAGTGAAAATTTAAACATTTTATTTATACTATATGTATAGACTTAAAATCTTGAAATTAGCTGGAAAATTGTAGAATAATTTTATGGAGGGTATTCATAATAACCTAGCGCTTTTTTAAGTATAATTAAAAGGTTAATGTAGATATTTCAATGCCGGAATCTTTACGCTTGCGGCTGGTATTACTCGATATATCAGAACTAAAAATCATTAGTACTGAAAATCATAGTACAAGTAATTAACTCAAAAAATTTTACTTCCGGTACACGTTGACAATTTCTAAAGTATCTCAGAAGCAGAAAAATACTACTACCAAAGTGTATACACAATATCAATCATTGAATCCTTAGCTAAACACGGCGGCGGTTCTATTATAAATTTTAGCTTCGCAAAACTTTGTAATCATCCTTTTCAAGAGGTCTTTTACTAGTGACGGCGATTCTATGAATTTTAACAACTTACAACTTGCTTATAAGAAAGTATAGACATTTTTTGCAAAATGGCGTTTTTTTTACGATTTAAAATCAATACGTGCGATAGTCTCTGTATAACCACCGCCGGACGATTTGAAAAATATATATTCGGGAAAAATGCGTCAAAAATTTTACAAGCTGAAGCTAACCGAAACAAACGCTTCGTCGCAATAGCGAATAGGAAACGAAAAAAAAATTTTCAGTATTCTACCAGCTATATAATGTTTTTATTTATGATCCTTAAGTGTACTTTATGGCAAAAAAATAAATGATTTGAGCATCCTAGATTGGTCTAACCCCTTAGGTCATTGTGAAATCAATGTAATTTATTACGCCTCTCTATAAAAAACATTATTAATACCAAATATTCATTAAAAAAAAACTACCTTAAAAAAAATGCAGAATGGCAAAGTTGGCCACATAAATTGTTTTGGAAAATAATAAAATCGAAGCAATATTACAGTTGGCGTCTAGTCCCTCAGTTTTTGAGATATCAATCTAAAATTTTGCACACTTCTTTTCTCAACAAAAAACTGCTCATTTGTTGCAAAAGCCGATATCGAATATAGCTGCCATTTGCCATATTTGTGAAAGATTTTCCAGCTTTCGTGCAACCGAAGTAAACATTTTTTCTTGTTTTAGTTACAAAATACCGTTTATCGTATAGAGGCTAATAGTTGGTATCTTCTTTGCTTCTTTATTAAATACTTTGTATTTCAACTACAGCAATAACTAGAAGAACAATCTCGATAATTGTAGTTAAAATTGCTCAAGCCTCAGAGAAGGAATCTCAGATGCAGAGAAGGGACGTGTTTTTACAAAAATTTTAAATGTAAGTTGGTTGGTCATCATATACTTTTGAGCAAATACTATCATTTAGAGAGAAAAGAGAGGACACTTAAATAAAGTCGCACAGATTAAGAAGTAGAGCAATATATATCTAAGGCAATATTGTATATATAATATAATTATATAATTATATATATCTAAGGCATATTGACATATATATATATATAATTATATTTACTTCTCACCAAATATAAATGCATTTAATTAAATCATTATTTGTAAAGAAATATTTGGCTTGCGCTGCCAACAACACTCAATGTCGTAAAACAAAACCATTTGGCAATCATTGCAGGAAGCGACTGATAAGCCAGACTTACAAATTAAAGTGGCGTAAAACTTAAATTAATTGTTGTTGTGGTAAATGTATGCATACTTGTACATACACAATTACTCACATGCATTTTTGTTTAAAGAGTATGGACTTGCCGCATGTTCTCTTTATGTTTTTACCCATCTTCCTCTGCCTATTCCCAATACATAGTCCAATATCGCTTTTAATGAAATGTTCATTTCCATTTCATTCATAGCGAAAGTGAAGCGTGATCAAATAAATAATCGTAGTTAAACGACAAGCTGCCGTTGTTTGTTCGTCACTTCGTCGACCTCAAGAAAAATAAAAATAATGGAAACATTTTTTAACACTTTGTGAGGAATATTCGAAAAGTTTAGTGTACTTTCATTTTATGCGCCACTAACATGTTAATAGGTCTCTACATTTGAGTTTTGTATGTAAAAGGCCAGCTAGTTTTAATTTAATTCGAAAAATATTTGTTGATTTATTTATTAATATGTATTATGTCTCCTACAAGCTATAAAGTAATGCTACAGCATATTTGCTATACTTCTTGCCTCAAGTACTCTCGATCCTAGAAGCTCTTTTAATATGGAGTTTTTAGTATTGTCTTGAGCTTATCTAGCAATATCTTCTTTAGAACCGAGGTAAAACCGTTAATCGTACAGTTCTTTCTTGTTCTACTTTTACTAAGTTTCAGCAAATTGAATTTGTTTTCAAAAATTTTATGAACACTACAATAAATGTCAGTCGAGGTTTGGAGCGTTACAGTGATCATATGGAGTTTATATGATTTCATTGCCGAAAATCACAATATTCGACTGCAAACTCTAACTCGGCACTATGCAACAAACCATTTTCGTATTTCAAAGCCACAAAAAACGTCTTGAGATACTCCGAATATGGGATTGATTCGTCACTGAGCTCAATCTGTAGCCCTTAAATTCGTATTAGAACCCTAAATCAGAAAAATAGAAATCTTTGAAGATTCTCAAACATTCTTCTTTGCCTTAAAATGCCAACTACCTAAAACTTTTAATTTACATAGTACTAAAGTCATAAAAATTACAGTTATATGCTAAGTGTTAATTTGTCAATATTTTACTCGTAAAATTGTAGCAAGACTAGCAATTCAAAACAATAAGAAGAAAGCTAAGTTTTATACACATGTACATATGTAAATACTTTTGGGTATTTAAGAATGCTAGTGTTAGCCATAAAAATCGCGCTTTGATACTGTGTGCTATGTCCAAAAGCGGTAGTACCGGTGGCTATTAAGGAAAACTTAAATACAACAAATTTTATAATATAAAATGAAAGTTCGCACAGGCAGGTGTGAATTATTTTTGGTTTGCCTTTGCTGGATATACCCACATTTACATATGTAAATATACCATATATTTACATGTATATTTGCATACCGAACTTTCATTCATGCAACTACCAAAAATGGTCTGTTCTACATTTTTTTTTTAATAGTTTCTTTAAATAGCCGGAAACCGCTGATAGATGGTAAAAGCACTTTTATATATGTACATATATAATAGTACTGAATGCCAGGTCTGTTGCTATACAATCATTGATAAGTTTTTCGTAATGAATTCAAAAGAAGCAGTGTGAGCGAGAATTGCAGAATCGGTAAAAAAATCATTGCTCCGTTTTAATAGGGACTTTTAAACATTGAAAAATCCGCTACAATGACGAGCTCCACCGGTCTTCTAGAGCATTAATCAGATCCTAGTAGATTTGGAACAACGAGTTCTCACAATCCACATGATGGTTGAGATTGAGTAGAAATTTGAGAGACCCTAGCCAAATTTCACCAAAGTATCATTATTAAAGCATAGCGTACTTGGGCAGTACTAGTTTTAAGCTAATTTAAGGAATCAGCCTATTTGAGAAGCTTTTTCATATTAGAAATATATTTACTGGCTGGATTCTACCAGTCTAAAAGTAATGATCATTAGAAAAACTTTTGTTTATGTTTTTAGATTTTACTTCGGCAGAAAACAGTTGCTGTGATCAAATTATATTATATATAAATCATCTTGAATTTAACAAGATATTGGGCCGATTTCCCATTATTTTTTGATTTACATATGTATAACTTCAAAATCTAATATAATATAAGAGAAGAAATGTTTTTTGTTTTTGATACTTGAAACTTTAAAGTCTCATCTCAGAATTCCAAACACCTATTTAATATTTTCAGAGTTCTAATTCATATTTCTTCTTCTTCTCTTCAGATATACATATAACTGATGTACGCCTGACAGGCGTTTATATAGCACATCCAGATCAGAAATTTCTTTTGCGTTTGCCACAAGTCTACGATATTCCAAAATGGATTTAAATTTAAAGACCACTATAGTGGTCTGTTTGACGCTGCTTAATTTACCGTTTGGAATACACAGCCAAGATGATTCTTTGGCAGGAAGTTTTCTATCGGGTTAGTAGTAACTAGATTTTTTAAAAAGTAAGTTTCAAACTTTTAACTACTTGTCACAGGTCTCTTGGATACCATAACAAGTACCGCTGATTCGAAGGATTGCCCCGGTGTTTGTGTACACACGCTAGCCACACTCATCTGTTATGAAGTGCTGGATGATATCCCATGTCCCTCGCCTAGTATGAAGTGCTGTATTGAAAGTGCACAGGGTAAGTAGAGTGCGAGAATCGTATTCGGCAAATCTAAAGTTTATCAGACCAATAAGATTTCTTCTTTTTTTTGTGAGTTACAATCAACACACACAAAAATTAGAGCTTTTCCCAAGGAATTCTCTGGGAGATTCCTAGGTTTAAAAATGTGTCCTAATAACAATATATTAATAAATTTTGTAGGTAAAAATATCACTTCGGCACATACCAGTACAACTACAACAACGACCACAACCACAACCACTAGTACAACAAAGCGTCCAACCACTACAACAACTAAAGTTACAACTACCACGACGCCGAAACCGAAAACCACTTCCAAGCGACCAACCACAACCACAACTACAACAACAACAACCAAAAAAACCACAACCACCAAGAAACCGACTACAACCAGCACTTTGGCGCCCAAAAAGGGTACAGAAAAAGATGCGAACAATACTGATGGCGTAAAAGGTAAACTTCCAATAAAATCTTGAGTAATTTTAACCGTAATTAATTCTAATTTATAGCAGCAGTACAAAATTGCACGGGTGTTTGTGTGGCCGATCGCATTGCTGAATACTGCGAGGCCTACTTAACGACAAACGGGCTGTGCGCTTCGGGCACGAAGTGTTGTGTCTCATTGAACGATTACGCGAACGCTAAACTGCCGAAGGATATCTATGTGCCAGCCAGTAAGTGTGCTTCTTTGCGAATATAAGCGTCAAATTAACGCATTTCTTTTATGTTTCTAGAGCACTTGACGAATCTGAACAACATGCAACACAAAAACAAGACAAATGCCGTTATCAAGCAAACAACAACAAAGGTTAGCGAAAATGGTTGAATTACCAAATATCCCAATAATAAGTTTTCTTACACCATTCGCCAGACAACAACTTCGGCTGCGACGACAACAAGTACGACCAGCACCACCGCCGAACCGGCGCGCACCAAAATCAGTAGCAATGTCAATGCCAACAAACCGGTGAAGCACAAGAAGGCGCCATCCACTACAACCACTACCACGACCGAAGATCCCGCCGATGAAGAGCAGGAAGTGGAGGACGATGATGCGGAAACGCAAGATGACGCCAACAACGATGCTAATGATAAAGCGGATAACCCAAATGGTCAAACGCTGAAGGAGTGCGAAGGTGAATGCATGAATGGCATATTCGCCATTTTTTGTGATGATATTGACTCGGAGGCCTTCTGTCCCGGTGAGGGTAGCTGTTGTGTTACCGGTGTTGCCTCAGAGGCCACTCCAGCATTGCAGTCGACCAAGGTGACACCAACCAAACCGGCAACGAAAATTGCAAAGCCACAACAACGACCGGCAGCGAAGCCAGCTGCACCGTCACAAGCTGCGCCACCGTTATTACAAGCTGTCGGAGGGGGCAATGATTTCTTCTCACAAATACTTTCATTCGCCGAGAATACACTCGGTGGCACAAGCAGTCAGCCAGCACCACAGACACCGCCACCAGTACCACGTTGTCCCGGCTTTTGCTTACTTAATATAATGGCTGCCTTTTGCGAGCGTCCATCGGTGCTCATCAATACACCAACTACATGCGCCAAGGGTTCAGTATGCTGTGACAATAGCGCTTCGCCACCAAAGCCACCACCGCAAAATAGACGCCCTGCAACGCCACCACCTAGCCCAACAGCTACCCAGCCTTATGTTGTACCCAGCACACCATTACCCGATCCACGTGAGGAATGTCCAGGATCCTGCATTGTACCATTGCTCAGCTTCACGTGCTTCAGTAAGTTTCAGAAATACTCTGCACTTTCGCAATCTCAAATAACACAAATTTTCTCTCTTCATCCATAGAAAACGCCGAGATGACCGATCTATTCAAGTGCAAACGTTCCGGCCAGATTTGCTGCGCACCCAAGAGTCGCATACTCGAGAAACAACAATTCCAGACACGCAATGATACACTTTACGCAAACTATCCACCGCCACCACCAATGGCTGGCGTACCACAACCATATCCACTGCAGCCATCATATCCTCAGCCTCCACCACCACCACATTACATGGTTACACAACCGCCACAACCACATCTTCACTATCCACCACCGCCGCCTCCACAAATATTGCAACAGCAACATCAATCTCAACCACAACAACCCACATATGATTACTCTCATTACGGCGCAGCCTTAATGCCTCAACAGCAATCGCATCTACCACCACCACCGCCACCAGCACCGGCACTACCACCCACTACCACAACGACCACTACCACGACTACCACCACAACACCACGTCCGCATGTCTACTCAAAATATGTTTGCGGCGTCAAAGGCACACTACGCAGTGGCCGTTCGCGTTCATCGCCGGCCCTCTCGTTGGTCTCATATGCACGCGCCATGTATGGTGTACAACGTTCCTCGCGTCAGCTAGACCAGGTGTATACGCCACAATTGCAATTAAACAAATCAAATGAACGCCTCATATTAGGTTCAGCAATTGTGCCCATACAAATACACAATGATCTGATACCGGGTGATGAGTGGCCGGATGCGAACCAGCTGCGTTCATACCATGAGCATCAGCCGATTTCGGCGGCAGCTGTACAAAGCCGTTACCGCCATTCGGTGGTCGGTGAGCCAGTATATCCGATGAATTACAATGTCTCGAGGCGGCGTGCGCGTGTTGTTGGCGGTGAGGATGGCGACAATGGCGAATGGTGTTGGCAAGTGGCCCTGATCAACTCGCTGAATCAGTATTTGTGTGGAGCCGCTCTGATCGGTACGCAATGGGTGTTGACGGCGGCACATTGTGTCACAAAGTAAGTTTTTTATACCCTGAACAGAGTATATTAAGTTTGCCACGAAGTTTTTAACACCCAACAGGAAACGTCAGATACCCTAGAAAGTATATTTGTATATAAATGATCAGCTGAGTCGATGTAGCCATGCTCATCAGTCAGAAAATCTGTAGAAATGAGATAAATAGCGAAAATATTATTAAGAGCATGAACTCGTGAGATTACCTTCGCCGCAAAAAGATTCGTTTCCAAACTCTCAAATCAAAAAGCTTATAGAGAGCCAAGATGGCTCAGTTAGCGAAGAAATTCTTTGCATAGCTATTCTCATAAAAAAAGTATATATCTTCTTTGTGGACTCTCTGTCACTAGCTTCATACGGATTTAGGCATCAAAGAATTCTTGATTTAATTGTGGTTCTCTAAGTCTCTAAATCAGGTGTCCTCAAAAACTCAAATCAAAGGCCGGTTAACAGCTCAAGGGTTTTCTATACTAAAAACTCCATCTGAGTACGTCGAGTTTTTACATTACCCTTAACGTATTTTCTTCTATATACTATTTACTCTGTTTACTCATATTATTCTGGTTCTCTTTTTCGTTTAAGTATCGTACGCTCTGGTGACGCCATTTACGTCCGAGTTGGCGACTATGATCTGACGCGTAAATACGGTAGCCCTGGTGCGCAGACCTTACGAGTCGCCACCACATACATACATCACAATCACAACAGTCAGACACTGGATAACGATATAGCTCTTCTGAAATTACACGGACAAGCAGAGCTACGAGATGGTGTATGCTTGGTGAGTATAAAACTATACCGTTAAGCAGACATTTAATGCTAATATTTGAACTTCTGTCGCTTTCGATAGGTCTGCTTGCCAGCGCGTGGAGTCAATCATGCTGCCGGAAAACGTTGCACGGTCACCGGTTACGGTTATATGGGTGAAGGTATGTAAAATTGTCTCTCGATTGCGTACAAACATTTTTTCTCAAACTCTCCACACACAGCCGGTCCGATTCCGCTGCGCGTGCGTGAAGCTGAGATACCAATTGTGAGCGATGCAGAGTGTATACGCAAGGTCAATGCGGTCACCGAGAAAATATTTATTCTGCCCGCCTCAAGCTTCTGCGCCGGCGGTGAAGAGGGTAACGATGCCTGCCAAGGAGACGGTGGCGGTCCATTGGTATGCCAAGATGATGGCTTCTTTGAACTGGCTGGTCTGGTGTCGTGGGGCTTCGGCTGTGGACGCGTAGATGTGCCGGGTGTTTATGTAAAGGTCTCCTCCTTCATCGGCTGGATCAATCAAATAATCAGCGTTAATAATTTATAGTCATATAAGTTTGAAATGGAACAAAAGGACGGCGCGTAACATGAAATTTGAAACATAAAGTTTAGACATAAAATAGTAAATAATTGAGTATTTATTTTATAATGAATGTATGAGTAGCTCGAACCCACGCACTTGTAGATTGCTCTCCGCGGATCTGCTCGAGTGCTCTACGAATGTGTGGTTCATTTAAGTTTAAAATTACACACATATTTTTGACTGTTGATCCATAAAAATTTATATTAAATAGTAAACTATTTAATTCTTATGTATTTCTACATAGACATACTTACATACTATATACATATATTTAGATTTAATCTTTAGTGTAAGTGTCATGAACTGTTTACTATTAATATGATATAATGTTACGAATATTCACACGCCAACACACATACAAGTACTTACATACGTACAGTTACTTATGTGTTTGGTTGTGTAGTATTTATGAACAAATTTCAAAAATTTAACTGCAAAGCAACGATATTAGTTTTACAAGCATTTCCATTTATACATAACTATGTATGTTTAATACAATTTGTACATAATTTAAGCTCATTTTTTCGTATGATTGCATATAAATTTGCTTAATAAAGTACACATTTAAATTTAAAAAACTATTATGTCACATTTTTGAAAACTTTCAAGTAGATACAACCCCTTAGACCATCCACAGAACTACATACATCAAAACATCAAATACTTTTATAATAAATGTAGTTTCAAAAAGAGGAGCGATTTTAGCAAAAAAAAATAAAATTTACTTTTCTAAAATGTATTGACTATTTATTGAAGCTTCTCCGCCTTATTTGGCTTTTGATAACTTTTCTCTAATTCATTCTAGTTTTATTATTGAAACTATCTTTATGTTTTTCTTTATTCTAATCTTTCCTTCTCGACAGAAAAAATGTTCTGGCCTTCCTTTGGCCCATTATTCGTGGAGCTCCAGTTAAATTGATGAAATATTATTAAAGAATACTAACATTCAGCATTATTGAATTAAGGGGCATACCTATTGTGACAGCTTAAAAACCGGCGATTTTTAGTAATTTAAAAAAAATGCTGTGTCAATTGGATCATGGTTAATGTTTAAAAAATATTAAGTATTTTTGTGTTACACGCGATCTCTAATGGCGCTAAAAAATGCTCTATGCTGCTGCAGTGATTCCGGCCTACTCCGTGAATGAAACCTTAAAAAAATGATATTGTCCCGACTACGGTCGAAAAAATAAAATAAAATTTACTACATGGCAGCGTTTAAAGAAAATTTAATATTAACCAACATTTTTGACTGCTTAAACTCGATTTTTGATCAGATCAAAAGACCGATAGGTCATTGTATGTAGCTTTATATGTATAGAGAACAGGCAGCAAAAAAGTTTATGGTAATCGGATGATGTCTTCGAGTTATCACTGCAGCTTATTCGAAAAATACTCTTTCGAGAAGAACGCGTTTGAAGATAAACTAATTAAATTGATTGAATTAAGCAGCTACAAGTATAAGCTATCGAAATATTAAAAAAATCGATTTTTTTAAATTTCATATTAGACATGCCTCTTAAAATTTTAGTATGGTATTTTTAAAGGTATAAGCTAACGATATATGAAAAATTATACTCGACTTGCCCTTTAAAATTTTAATATGGTATTGTTAAAGAACTATCGAAATATGCAAAAACAAAAAAAAAATTAGTTTTTTCAAAACTTAACACTAGGCATGTCCCTAAAAAGTACTGTTATTATTAGCAGTCGCCTGCTGTGAAAATATTATTTTTATTTAACTTTTTTTCAAAGACAATCAGTGTCTTCTAAACCCAAACTACCAAACTGAAATTGAATTTTTAATGCAAAAACACATTTTTTAAATATCTAATGTAAATTTTCCACTACTTTACAATGCATGTGCCTTTTTGATTTGAAAATTCTGCGTAAGTTCACTATCAACACATGTTGAATATGCCAACATAAGTTAATCCAATTAAATTGGTATTTTTCATGAAACTTAACGAGAACATAAACCGAAAGGGATTGAAATGAATACACCCTTTCACTAAGCAAAAAGTAGCTCAATTAATTCTATGTTGAAACAATAATAAAATCAACAGTATCCTTTGAGAACTTTTTTTCACTCATTAAATTTGTTTTGTATTTGCGCGCCAAAACTTCAATGTGTATTCTTTTTTTTTTTTGACAAATCATATTTCACATAACCCTTTCAGTCAAATAACGTATTTCTGTGAATAGTGAAATTTAACGGAAAATGCTACAAAAAAATTAAACATGAAACCATAGCACCCATAGCAAACAGAAAAAAACAGTTAATGAAATAGCAAACATATAATGATCAAAATGGCATGAGGAAGTGAAGCTGAGCGCATATTTGCACACATGCATACAATTTATTAAAATAACTATGTATGTACATACGTTTGCATATAACACACACATGCAAAAGCAGTGTGGAACAATGTTATATAATCATGCGTTGATAGAGTATGTAAAAGCTGAGCATCTTCAATTCAAACACGCACAAATTATTGTAGGCATAAATTGAAACTGGTATGTATGTATGTGTGCGCATCCTCGCATATCCTTGAGCGCAACCAAGCATCCTCAAGTTGCCACCAAACTAAGCAGTCACGCATACACATAAACAACTGACAGATCTACAAATAGTAAAATCGTGAAAACTAGGCGGAGTTCCTTTTTGAATAGTTTACATTTCCTATTACAAATACATAGAGACCAACGCATATTGCTGTTCTCACGCACGCACGCACTTTTTACCACTCATACGCGCTCTCTAAATCAAACCGATTTCTATAATTCACTCTAGTCAATACGACGCATGCGCAACTTATTTTCTGATCAGAAAGTCACAGCTTCCAACAAGCGAGTAGCTATACGAACCACTCTGACACGCCGGCCACAGTGAGTGAGCGCTAGCGTTCGGTGAATTGCCTGCTCACCCGTTGGCTCACCCCTTACGCGTTACCTTGCCAGCCTTTGGCCAGCCAGTCGACCGAGTGTCAACCCAGCCCTGTATCTTGGTGTGCTTGACTAAACGAATGCACGCACACAGCAATTAAAAACACGAGCGCTTTGTGTGTGTGCGTAAAGTGGTTTGTGTTGGTATGCGCGTGATTTCTCAGTTTTAAATCAGCGCTCTCCTCATCACTACTCTTTTTACACTAACTTCGTTTTGTGACAGCGCGTTCTCGCACAATTTAACCCTTCCGTATGGCAATCCTTACCGTCGCACAGCAGCAATCAGAGTCGAGTTTGCGCGTCTTGCATGTGTGTGAGTATTTTAAATGTTTTTGTTGATATCTGCCCTTTTGTATATGGCTGCAAGCAGTTCTAAGACTTTTCCCTCCAAGAAAGCAAACGCAACGTCAGCGACGATCATATACAAACAGTCTTGTAGTCGTCGGCAGCTCCGACACAGCTACTGCGACTTAGAGTTCGACATACAAAGCGTGTACACTCGTGCGAGCAGCAAACCAGCAAGCAAGCGACCGACCGTCCAACCGGCCGGCTTCCACGCAGCAGAATATAACACAACAGTTGTCCAACGACGACGCGAGTGACTAGAACTTTGTCTGCCATCAATTAGAACGGACGAGTGGCGCACTACCGCGTTGACGGTCCTCAAAGCAAAAGCAAAAAAAATATAATTTATTTTTTAGTCTAACAAAAACAAAGAAACTACTAATTGAAGTGTATAAAGCGAAAAAGACGTTTTAACGCAAAACTTTTGTGTATCCTCAGAAAGCACGACATTTTGTGTAGTTTTGTTGTTGTTTTTTGTTTGTTTCATAAATAGTGTGACTAACGCGTCTCCACTCTTTCTGTGTCTTGCGTCCAATTAGTGCATCTTGTCGTTGTTGTAATCGTAGTTTGCATGTTTCACAAACACGCTCCGTGCAACATTTTGTATTTTGTGTGTGTGTGTGTTCAATTTATTTCAATAATTTTATATCTAAATCCCAAATCCTTTCCCGCACTTTCCCAAACATCCGCATCCCTTGCATCGGCAACACTACGGTGTGCACAAAGCTCCCGCCCGCAATGGATCCGAGCAGTCAAGTTAGTGTTAATACCGCGACAACAACAACTCCGCCCAACGCCTCAACGTCCACAACAGTTGTCGTGCCCGCCAGTACGTTAGCCACGAGCGCGGTCACAACCGCGTGCGCGTTAACAACAGCGACTACAACCATCTCCAGCACCAGCAATGCCAGCGCGCCCGCCACTGTTGTAACTTCCGGCTTAGCCGTCGGCAATCAGAGCGTCACGGTTTTACCGCCAATCGGCTCGGCGGCCGCTGTGGGTGGCACCCATAGCCTAACGACGGCTTGCAGCCAGCCCACACAGCCGCAGCAGCCAGTGCCTATTATCGATCTGGTGCGTGGTGACGATGCTAATAATTCGTCGATACCCAGCGTTATATCGGAAGGACAACGTTCACTCTCTGCCGCGCCATCCGCTTCATCGAGTCCGATACTGAGTCCGCCTGGCAAAATATTCGGTCGCAATGCAAATGGAACAAGTAAGTTTTAGTTTATGACAATTCAAATACTTATATTAAACTAATTATTGATACGATAAGTGTTAATTCAAAAAATTTTATGATAAATACAACCTTGCGTGTACAGTGCTAAGTGAAGCTCTTTGATTACAACGGCTTTTACAAGTGGCTTTGTAATATAGATACTGAGTCACAACAACAATACGCACTCCCATATCTTACTTTGTTCAATTTTACTTGGTCTTCAAGTGAACCATTCCCACGACAGTCGGCTCTAGGTAATCGGAACGTTCTCAAATTTTTATCCCGCCAATAACTTACAACTTGGCAGTATGATCTAAATTTGTTTGGAAGTGGTATGTTCTGAGCTAAAAAGCTGTCTTCGATTCGACACTTGTCTGCTTTTTTATAAGTAAAAGCAACAAAGTTATCTAGTCGAATTCTATACAAGCAAGAATGTGAATATCTTATTAAAGCATTGTAATTTAATTGGGTTAAAAATATCAAAAGTTTGAACTATAATATAAATACCAAAGCTAAACCAAATATGTATATGTTCTACTGCTGTATAGAATTTTTATACCCTGAACAGGGTATATTAAGTTTACCACGAAGTTTGTAACACCTTGAAGGAAACTTCGGAGGCCCTATAAAGCATCAGAGTGATGAGCTGTATATACGAGAACTAGTCCCACAGTTTTTGAGATATCGACCTGACACGTTCTTTTCTTCTAAAGAAGCAACTGATATCGGACCAAAACAACGGTATAATCTTCGAAGAACTCATTCAGATCGGACCACTATAGCATATATAGTGGCTACCATATAAACTGATCTATCAAAATCAAGTCCTTGTGTGGCGACTTTTTTATTTGTGATGGGTATTATAGTTTCGGTGCAGCCGAAGTCAACGTTTTTTCTTGTTTTTTAATAATATAGATGCAAGAAGTCCTATGTCTGAAAATACTTTTCCAAAGTTTTCTTAGTGTTTCTAACTCAGTTTTTATAACCGTACAACAAATAGGTCAAGTCATATAGACTATGCATTTTTGCACAGAGGATAGATTATTCAATGAACAATTCTTTGTTATCCTTGTGAATGTCTGAAAGAATACTTATAAGTATTCCTTAAATTTTTTAACTGCATGCACCGTTATATTACGAACTCAACCTTAAACGTCTGCTAGTATTATTACTTGTAGAAACACTTCTCAATCGTAGAAATATACTGTAGTGTTTCTGTGTTTTGAAACAAAAATCCGGCAACACGGATAAATACAGCTTCCTTCTTCTTTCCCG